>NW_027469795.1:0-64047 GCF_051020765.1 Lasioglossum baleicum | reverse complement strand
ACGGGATTCCGAGTGTCACGCTTCGTATTCCAGGAGTTAATCCGCTGAACAGTATTGGCAGTAGAAACATTATATCACGGTATGAATTTTAAGTGTACGGAGCCACACCATTTGAGAACGTTACCAATTTGTTCAACATCATATTCTTTATCGAAGACTTTACCATACCAGATATTATCCCACAGTATCGAGAGTATAACTTCGCGTTCAGAGATACAAATAACTGTAAACTTTGGGGGGGGGGGGCAACTTAATATCATGAAAGAATGAGAAGATCGAGCGTCATATAGTTGGAGAATGTTTCCAATTTGTATAGAGTCGAACGCTTCACCGAAGACCATTGCCTCCGAAAGCCTTGCGCGCTGTACCAAGAGTATATCATGGAGTTCAGATGATCAAATTGGTATAGGTTTTAGTGACGAGCACCTTAATTTCATGTATGATTTGGAAGATCGAGTGTCAAACCCTTTGCGATTATTATCCCCCTCTTTGACGATAGAACGGTAAAGTCAATAGCTTCACATATTTTATGATTCCGAGAGTCAAACAACGTATTCCAGTAGTAAATCGGCTGTAGAATATTGACAATAGACATCATGTTCCACGGTATAAATATTAAGCTAGAGAGAGAAACCGATGTACAACGTTACCCATTTGTATAGCGACAAACTTTTTACAGAAGCCTTACCATTCGAGAAACAAACCCGCTGTATCGAGAGTAAATCAAGGCGTTCAGAGGAACAAATGAGTATACATGGTGTTTCCGGGCACATTAATTTTATGAATGAATTGGAAGGTCGATAGTCATACCGATCGGGATCAATAGGACCTTCTGTGAGAGATGAACGGCTAAGTAAAAACGTCACCTATCCTGTTATTCCATGCGTAATGCCAGGTATTCCGGAGCTACATCTGCTGAACTGTATTGGCAACAGGCACCTCAATTTACGGTTCGAACATTAATGTAGAGCGTCATAATGTTTGAGTGTGTTGCCAATTCGTATGAAATCAAACGCGTTACTGTATACCTTACACGCCGAAAGCGTAACCAGCTGTATCGAGAGTATTACTTAGTGTCCAGAGAATTAAATTAGTATTCATTGCAGTGATGGGCACCTTATCTTCGTGTATGAGTTAGAAGATCGAAGGTCAAGCTGTTCCAGATCAATACCACCTTCTGTGAGAGACGAACTGTTAAGTCAATAGCGTCACATAACCGGCGGTTCATGAGTCAAACCGGATATTCGAAGAGTAAATCCGCCCAACAATATTGCCAAAAGACAACTTGATTCACGGCATGAATACTAAGGTAGAGAGTCAAACCGTAGGTGACAATTGCATGTCGGTATAAAGTCATTCTTTTTACAGATTACCTTAACCTCCAAGAACATAACCGGCTGCTGGGAGTGTCCTGCTCTGTGTTGAGAGTAACAAATTGCAATTCAATTTGGTGACACGCACCATAATTTCATGTATGAATATGAAGATAGATGGTCATACCGTACCAGAGCTTTGTCACGTTCTCTGAAATTGGACGGCTAAGACAATAGTTTCTGCTACCTTGTTATTCCGAAAGTTAAACCGGGTATTCGAGGAATAAATCCGCCCTATCAGAAATGGCAATGCACACCTTAGTTCACGGTTTGAATATCAATATTGGGTGTCAGACCGTTTCTGAACGTTACCAATTGTCATAAAGTCAGACGTTTTAGCGAAGGCGCATCATCCGCGATATCGAGAATATAACTTCGTCTTCAGAGAAAGAAGTTAGTATACATTTCAGTCACGGGCACCTTAACTTCGTGTATTAATTAGGAGATTGAGGGTCAAACCGTTCGAGATCGTTACCGCCTTCTGTGAAAGAAGAACGGCTAAGTGAGTAGCTGCATATATCCTGTGATTTCGAATGTCAAAGCAGGTATACCGGGAGTATGTACCCTGTATATTATTGGAAATAAAGACATTAATTTTGCGGATTGAATATTAAAGCTAGACGTCAAACCGCAGGAGGACGATACACATTAGTGTAGAGTCAAACTTTTTACAGAAATCTTATCTCCCGCCAACCCATACCGCCGTATATGGGGTATAATTTCGTGCTCAGGGATACTCATTAGTATTCATTTTAGAGATGGGCATCATCATTACGTGTATGAATTAGAAGATAGAACGTCAAATCGATCCAGAATTGTACCACCTTCTATGAGATTCGAGCGGCTATGTCAATGGCATCACATATCCTGCAGTTCGGAGAGTCAACCCAGGTACTCCGAGAGTAAGTGCGCTGAACAATGTTGGCAATAAACACAACAATCCGCGGTATGTATATTAATGTGGAAGATCAATCTCTAGGCGAACATTACCAATTTGTATAAAGTCCATCTCTTTCCGCGTACATTACCTCCTGTGATCCTCACCCGCTGTATCGAGTGTATAACATCGTGATGAGAGAAACATATTCGTATACACGTTAATGACGAGCACCTTATTTACATATATGAATGGGAAAGTCATGGATAATGCCTTTCGACATAGTTGCAACGTTCCTTAAGAGTCGAACGGCTAAGTTTACAGCTTCGCCTATCCTGTGATCCCAAGAGCCATGCCAGGTAATCCGCGTCCAAACCTGCTGTAGAGTGTTGGCATTAGACACGCAGTTTTGCGGTATGAATTTTAAAGAACAGTGTCAAAGCGTTGATGAACGTTACATATTGCTCAATAGTCAGACTTTTTACAGTAGGCCCCATTTTCCGAGAAGCTATCCAGCTGTATCGAGATTATATCATCGTGTTCAGAGAAGCAAATCAATATTCATTTTAGTGACGGCACCCATAAATTCATGTATGAATTAGAATATTGATTGTGAAACCGATCGAGATGGATACTATACTCTGTGAGAGTCGAACGGCTAGGTCAGTAGCTTCACCAACCCGGCGACTCTGTGAGTCAAGCCGTGTATTCCGCGTGTAAATCCGTTGAACAGTATTGGCAATTGACACATTATTTCACGGTATGAACATTAATGTAGTGAGTCAAACCGTCATAGAAGAGTACCAGTTCGTATAACGTCATTCCTTTTACCCGACACCTTCCCTTCTGAGAACCCAATGCGCTGTAGCGATTGTCTTGCTTAGTTTTCACTTGAAGAAATGAGTAGGCATTTTAGCAGGCAGACACCTTATTTTAATATATGAATAGGTGGACCGAGTGTCTAAGCTTACGAGACCGTTGCCACCTTCTGTGAGTCGGTCTTCCATTAAATAGCTACACCTATCCTGTGTTTCCATGCATCAAACCAGGTATTCTGGGAGTAAATACGTTGCACAATATTGGCAATAGGTACCCTATTCCACGGTATAAATTATAAACTGTAGGGAGAAACCGTTGGAGAACATTAGCAATTTGTAGAATGTCAAACTTTTCACCGGATATCTTACCTTCCGGGAAACTTTTCCGCTCGCGATATCGAGGATATAACTACGTATTCAGAGACTCAAATTAGTATGCATTTTAGTGACAGTCACCTTAATTTCATGAATGAATTAGTCGTTCGAGGGACAAACCGCTTGGAAAAAAAAACAGTATTGGGAATAGATACCATAATTCACACTACCAATACTACAGTAGAAGTTCAATCCGTCGGAGAACATTACGAATTGCTATAGAGTCATTCCATTTACCGAATAGATTACCCTCCATGAACATCAACGCTCTAGCGAGTGTCATCCCTAATGTTCACAAAAACAAATTAGTAGACATGCTAGCAGACGGGCATCACATTTTCGCGTATAAATTCCAAAATGGATAGTCAAACTGTTAGAAGACGATACCACCTTCTTTGGGAGTCGAACGGCTAATTCAATAGCCTAACGTATCCTGTGATTCCGAGAGTCATATCAGGTAATCCGGATGTAAATCGCTGAAGAGTGTTGGCAACTTACACCTTAATTCACGGTTTGGATATTAAAATACGGCGTCACACAAGTTGAGAACGCTGCCAGTAGGTATATAGTAAAACGTTTTGCACCAGGTCCAACCATCCGCGAACCTCGCCAGCTTCACCTATACTATAACGTCGTCATCCGAACTGGAAATTAGTCTTCATATCAGTGACGAGCACCTTAACTTCATGTTTGAATTAGAAGATCGAGGATCAATCTACGCGAGAACGATGCAACCCTCTGTGAGAGAGGAACTGCTATGTAAATAGCCTCTCCTACTCTGTTATTCCTATAGTAAAACCATGCATTCCGGATGTCATTCCGCTGTACACTATTGGCAATGGACGCCCTAATTAACGGTTTTAATATTGAGCTACAGAGTCTAAGCCTTGCAAAGCGTTACCTACTCGTATAATGTCAAAAATTTTACCTGTAGACTTTACCCTCCGAGAACCTAACACGCTGTACCGTGAGTAAAACTTCGTGTCCAGAGAAACAAATTATTATACATTCTATCACGCGGAAACCATATTTTCATGCATGAGTAGCATAATCGTGGGTCAAACCGCTCGAGAACGTTGCCATCTTCTGTGAGGATCGAACGGATAATTCAATAGCGTCACATACCCTGTGATTCCGAGAATCAAACCAGCTATACCGGGAGTGAATCAGCCATACAGTGTTGTTCTTAGGCACCCTATATCACGGTATTTATGTTAATATGCATAGTCAAACCATTGTAGACCGTTACATGTTGGTATAGAGCCAAACATTTTACCGAAGGCCTTACCTTCCTAGAAGCTAACCTTCGTGTTCAGGGAAGAATGATAGTACGAATTCTAGTTACAGACACCATAATTACAAGTATTATTTAGAAGATCGAGGGTCAAACCTTTCGAGAATATTACCACATTCTATGAGAGACAAACGGCTAAGTTGACCTATTCCAATATTCTAAGAGTCAAACCATGTATTCCTGGAGTAAATGCTACTAACTTGCTTCCTTGAACACTGAGCAAGACACTTGCGGCAGCGGATTGGGCTTCTCGGAACGTATGGCCTTCGGCAAAATGTTTGACGCCATACGAAAAGGTATCGTTCTACAAAGATTTGACGTGCGACATTAATATTCAAACCCAGAATTAATATGTCTATTGCCAATATATTTTCAGCGGATTTAATCCCGGAGTGCCTGGTTTTAATCTCGGATCCACGGGATATGTGAAGCTATTGACATAACTGTTCGAATCTCAAAGGCGTTGGTAACGTTCTCAATCGGATTGTCCCTTGATTTTGTAATTCATACATGACACTATGGTGCCCATCGCTAAAATGTATAGAAATGTGTTTCTATCAGCACGAAGTTATACTCCCGTTGCGGTGGGTTAGCTTCTCGGAAGGGATGGCTTTCAGTAGAAAGTTTGACTCTATAACAATAGGAAGCATTCTACAACAATATGAAGGTCTGCGTTAATATTCATGTCGTGAATTATGGTGTCTATTGCCAGTACTGTACAGTGTATTTAATTCTGTGGTACCTGGTTTGATTCTCGGAATCACCAGATAGGTGAACATATTGACTTAGCCGTTCGACTCGCAAAGATGGTGATAACCATTTCGAACAGTCTGACACTCGATTATTGTAATTCATACATGATGTTAAAGTGCCCGTCACTGAAATGAATAATAATATCTTTGTCTGAACCCCAATATATACTCTTGTGAAGCGGGTGAAGTTCGTGGAAGGAAAGGCCTACGGTAAAACATTTGACTTTATACCAATTCGTAACGCTATCGAACGGTTTGACGAACAACTTTAATATCAAACCGCCATTTAAGCGGAGTATTGCCAATATTGTCAGCGGATTTACTCGCCGAATACCTGAATTAACTTTAGGAATCACAGGATACCAGAAACTATTGTCTTAGTCGTTCGACTCTAAGCGAACGTGATATAGCTCTGCAACGGTTTGACCCTCGACCTCCTAATTCGAACATGATGTTATGCTGCCCGTCATTGAAAAGTATAATAATTTGTTTCTCTGAGCCCCATGTTATACTCTCAATGCAGCTGGTGTGGTACTTGGAAGGTAAGGCCTTCTGTAAAATGTTTGACTCTATCCGAATAGGTAACGATCTACAACAGTTTGACCCTTTTCGTTAATATTGATATTGTGAATTAAGTGTATTGCTAATACTGGTTAGCGGGTTAACTCTCGGTATCCCTCGTTTGACACTCGATAGCACAGGACAGGAAAAGCTGTAGTCTTGGCCGAACGATTCATATAGAAGGCGGTAACGTTCTCGAGAGTTTTGAAGGTTGAACATCTAAGCCATACACGAAGTAAAGGTGCTCGTCACTGAAGTGTATACTAAACTGCTTCTCTGAACACGAAGTTATACTCTCGATACAGCGGGTTAATTCATCGGAGGTTCTGATCATCGTTGAAACGTTTGACTATTGACCAATTGGTATCGTTCTCAAACGGCTTGACACCCTATTTTAATATTCAAACCGTGAATGAAGGTGTGTATTGCCAATACTGTTCGGCGGATTCATTCCCGGAATACCTGGTTTGGCTCCCGAAATCACAGGATATGTAAAGCTGTTGACTTAGCCGTTTGGCTTTCAAAGAGGGTGGTAACGTTCTGGAAAGGTTTGCCTCTCAAACTTCTCATTGAAACATGAAATTAAGGTGCCAGTCACTACAATGTATACTAGTTTGCATCTCTGAACACGAAGTTATACTCTCGATACAGCGGGTTATGTTCATGAAGGGTAAGGTCTACGGTAAAGCTTTTGTCGCTATACCAATAAGTATCGTGCTACCACGGTTTGTCTGTGTATTTAAATATTTACATCGTGAAATAGCGTGTCTATTGCCCATGCTGTACAGCGCATTTGCTACCGAAAAATCTTGTTTGACTTTCGGAATCAGAAGATATGTGAAGCGGTTGACTTAGCCGTTCGTCTCTCACAGAAGGTGGCAACGTTGTCGAGCGGTTTAACGCTCGATCTTCAAATTCATACATGAAGTCAAAGTGCCCGCCACTAAAATGGATACGATCTTCTTTCTCTGAACACGGAGTTATATTCTCGACGAGGTGGGTGGTATTCGCGGCAGGTAGCGCCTTCAGTAAAACGTCTGAATTCATAACAATTGGTAACCTTCTCAAAGGGTGTGTCGTTCTATTTTAATATTCAAACAGAGATTTAAGGTGTCTATTCCCAATACTGTTCAGCGGATTTACTCCCGGAGTACCTGGTTTGCCTCGTGGAATCGCGGTATACGTGAAGCTATTGGCTTTGCTGTGCGACCCTCATCAACGAAGGTAGTAACGTTCTCGAACGGATTGACAATAGATCTCCTAGTTAAGCCATCCGCCCGCTAAAATGTCTACTAATTTGTTGCTCTGAACACGAAGTTATATCCACGATACAGCTGGTCATGTCCTCCGACGGTGGGGAATCCGGTATGGAATATGACTTTATACCAATTCGTAACGTTTTCAAACAGTTTGACTCTCTACTATAATACTCATATCGTTAATTAACGTTTCTATTGCCAATACTGTGCAGCGCATTTACTGCTGGAATACCAGGATTGACTCTCGTAATGACGGGATAGGAGAAGCTAGTGACTTTGCCCATTGGCCGACAAAGAAGGTGGCAACGTTCTCAAACATTATGTCCCGCGATCTTCTATCTCATATCTGATGTTCAGGTGCCTGACACGAAAGTGTGTACTAATTTGTTTCTCTACATGCAAATATTTAACGATCTACAATGGTGTGAATGTGTAGGATATTGTTCATACCGTGAACTAAGGTGTTTATTGCCAGTACAGTACAGCGTATTTACTCCCGGAAGACCAGGATTGACTCTCGGAATCATAGGATAAGTGAAGCTATAAACTTAGCCGTTCGCACTTCAATGATGATGGTAACTTTCGCACACTCGATCTTCTGTTGTATGCGTGAAATTAAGGAGCCCGCCACTAGAATATATACTAATTTGTAACTCTGATCACGAAGTTATACTCTCGATGCAGCGGGTTAGTTTTTCGGAGGGTAAGGTCGTAGCTAAAACGTTTGACATTATACCAAATGGTAACGCTCTCAAACAGTTTGACGCTCTATTTTAATATTCAACTGCAAATTAATGTGTCTACTCCGAATACTGTTTAGCGGACTTACTTCTCTGTCTTCCTGAGTTGATTCTTGGAATCACGGGATTGGTGACGTTATACACTTGGCCGTTCGACTTTCAAAGGGGGCGGTAATGTCCATGATCAGTCTGCCTCTCTATCTTCTAATCCATACACGAAATGAGGGCGCCCGTCACTAAAATGTCTACTAATTTGCTTCTCGGAACACGAAGTAATATCCTCAATAAAGCGGGTTATCTTCTCGGTAGGAATGGCCTACGGTAAAAAGTAAGACTGTATACGAATGGGTAAAGTTCTACAACGAACAGTGAATGATGGTGCGGCAGATCGAGCAACACTACTGTATGGTCACCGTTAATTTCTTAAGACATGATTTTGAACCGCATGCAATTCCTCCTCATTTTTATATTTATATACTAATATTGCAATTTACTGTTATGGTAATTACAATTTTTTTCGAATTTGTCAATTGTTTGTTGAAAAAATTTTATATCTGAATACAAGTATCTTTGGAAATGGTTGAGTGCACGTTCATGATATCTTTTTGTTAAACTTATTGCTATTTTATATGATTGTCTGCATACGGTCCTACGCTGTTTGAGCGACACGTCTGGCGAGGTCTTGTTGTAGCGCATAGCTGAACGGAGCGGAAATACTGGATGGACTTCCTCAATTTCTTTAACTTTGATATTGTACCGCTTGCATTTTTTACCGGTTATCCACACATATATACATACATGCTGTAATTTTCTGCTTTCATATTCTAGATTTTCTTCACAATTCTCAATTTTTGGATTCAAATATCGTATACCCTAGTAAACCTGCCTTTGGAATTATTTATATATACATACATGATAATATTACGCTGAATTCTCTGTTATTTTATACGATTGATTGTATACGTACCTACGCTTCCGGAGGGACACAGCTGCAGTGGTCCTGTACTTGCGTACGGCAGACCGGAGCGGTATACTGGATGGTCTTCGTTGAATTCGTTAACGATAACTTTGAGCCGTGTGCATTTTGTCCCAATTTTCCCAGTTATTTACACACACTGTAATTTAATGTTATGATATTTTCGATTTTCACCTAAATTCTCAATTTATATTTTAAAGAATTCTATTTTTTCAGTAAAAGTAACTTCAGAATTACATGAGTGCACGTTATGACATTATTGTGTTAAGCTTATTTTCATTTCATATCATAGTCTGTATACGTTCTTACGCTGTCGAAGCGATACCACTAACGCAGTATTGTATTTGCGTATGGCAGGTCGGGCGACACTACAGGATGGTCTCCATCAATTCCTTTATCCTTTGACTTTATCCTTCGATACGACTGGCGAGGTCTTGTTTGTAGCTACGTACGGCTGGTCTGTGCGACTCTACAGCATGGTCTTCCTTCATTTCTCCAACCATTATATTGTACAGCACGCATTTTTTTCCAGTCTTCCATTTACTTATTCATACTGTAATTTACTCTTATGATATTTTCAATTTTTTACGTAATTATCAATCTTTAGTTTAAAAGATTGTATTTGCATGGAAAAGTGTCCTTGGAATTAGTTGAGTGTACGTTCATGGCGTTATCTTCTTAATCTTATTGTTATTTTATATGATTGTATTTGTAGGTACCAACGCTTCCTGTATGACACGACTGGCGAGGTATAGTACTTGCATACGGCAGATCGGAGTGACACTACTGTCTGATCTTCGATAATTCCTCTAACCTTGATACTGTACCGTATGCATTTTTCCCATTTTTCCATTTATTTATAAGCAATGTTATATACTGTTATTATATTTTCGATTTCGTTAAAAATTTTTAACTTTATTTTAAAAAATTGTATTTCTTAGTAAATGTGTCATTGGAATTATTTGACTGTACGTTTATCGCAACATTTTTCTAATCTTATTATTGTTTGATATGATTGCCTGTATGCGCACCTACGTTTCCCGAGCGACACGGCTGGAGTGGTCTTCTAGTTGCGTACGTCAGACCGGAACCGCACTACTGTATTGTCTTCGGTAATGTCTTCAGCCTTGATTTCGTACCGTATGCATTTTTTTCTAGTTTTCCATTTATTTATTCTTACTGTTATTTAATCTTATTATATTTTCGATTTTCCTCGAAATGTTCAATTCATAGTTTAGAAGATTGTATTTCATTGTAAATATGTCCTTGGAATTACTTGAGTGTATATTTGTGACATTATTTTGTTCAACTTATTCTTACTTTACACTTCTTTATTTTGCATTTTTGCCTGCAAGAGGTCCTACGCTGTAGGACCGGCAGTACTTGCGAGGCATTGGAGTTGCGTACGACAGAACGGAGCAGCGCTACTGCATTGTCTTTGTCCATTTCTTTAATCACAATATTTTCCGTATGCATTCTTTAGCAGTTTTCTATTTATTTACAAATACTGTAATTTAGTGTCATGGTAATTGCGATTTTTTTGTCATAATTTTTTATTTTTGCTTTATGAACCTGTATCTCATAGTAGAACTGCCTTAGGAAACTGTTGAGTGTGCTTTTATGACTATCTTTTGTCAATCTTTTTGTTGTTTTCCACGATTGCCTCTATACGTACGTACGCTGCCAGAACTGCAGCGCTGACGATATCTGGCATCTGCGTACTGCAGTTCGGAGTTGCACTGCTGGATGATCGTCGTTAATTCCTCTAACCTTGATTTCATAACGTATGCAATTTATCCCAGTTTTCCACTTATTTATACAAACTGTAATTTACTGCTATGATATTTTCAATTTTCTCCATACTTCAGAATTCATTGTTAAATGAATTGTATTTCTTAATAAAAGTGCCTATTAACTCCGTTGAGTCATCGTTTATGACAATAGTTTGTTAAACTTATTGTCCTTTTACATGATTGTTTCTGTAGATACCATCGCTTCCAGTGCGACACGACTGGATTTGCTTCGTAGTTGCGTTCGGTATATCGGTGCGACACTACTCCATGATCTTCGATAAGTGTTCTAACCTTGATACTGTACCGCATTCATTCTTTCCCAGTCTTCCATTTATTTATATATACCGTAAGTTTCAGTTTTGATATTTCCGATTTTTTTCGGAAATTTAATTTTAAGAATAAAAAATTGTATTTCTCATTAAACGTATCTTTGGACTTAGTTAAATATACGATTATGATAATATTTTGCTATACTTACTGTTATTTCATACAGATGCCTGTATGCGCACCTACGCTTCCGGAACGACACAGCTGTAATGGCTTTGTAGTTGCGTACGGCATATCGGAGCGGCATACTGAATGGTCTTCGTTTTTTCGTGTAACAATCGTTTTTAACCCTATCCTTTTTTTCTCAGGTTTTCCATTTATTTATACGTTCTGTAGTTTGCTGTTATGAAATTTTCTATTTTCTTCGAAACTATAAATCTATATTTTGAAAAATTGTATTTCTTAGTAAAAGTGTCTTTGGAATTAGCTGTGTGTACGTTTATGTCAATATTTTGTTAAGTTCTTGGGTATTTTATAGGATTGTCTCTATACGTATCTGCTTTTCCGGAGCGGCACGGCTGCTGTGGTCTTGTAGTAGCGTTAGTTAGATCGGTGCGTCACTGCTGTATGTTCTTTTTATATAATTTTAACCTTAATATTGTACAATATTAATTCTTTCATAGTCATGTATTAAATTTCATATGCTGTAATTCAGTGTTACGTTATGTTCGATTTGTCATAATTATAAATTTGTGTTTAGAGACTTGTAATTCATATAGTATACGTGTCTTTGGAAATAGTTGAGTGTACATATATGACAATTTACTGTCAAGCTTGTTGTTACATTATATGATTATCTATATCCGTACCTACAAGTCCGGTGCGACATGGCTCGATTGGTTTTGTAGTTGCGTTCGCTAGATCGGAGCGACAGTGCCGTTAGGTCTTTGTTAATTTCTTTGACCTTGATATTGTACCGTATGAATTTTTTCTCAGTTTTCCATTTAATTATGCATTCTGTAATTTACTGTTGTGATATTTTCGATTTTTCTTTAATATTTTCAATCTATATCTCAGAAAAATGTACTTCTTAGGAAAAGTGACTTTGATATTAGTTCAGTGTACTCGTATGACATTATTTTGTTCAACTAATTGTTATTTTGTATGATTGTCTGTGCATGTACCTACGATGCTTGCGCGAGTCGACTGGCGATGTCTTGTAGTTGCGTACGACAGATCGGAGCGAGACTACTGTATGGTCTTCGCTAATGTTTTTAACCTTCATATTGTACAGTAAGAATTTTTTCCCAGTTTTTCATTTATTTGTACATACTATATGCTATTGCTATGATGCTTCCCCTGAAAAATACAATTTCTGAGATGAAAAATTGGAGGGTTTGAATTAAATCGGAAATATCACAACAGTAGGTCACAGAGTGTAAAAATAAATAGTGAATATCGGAACAGTGCATTCGGCACAATATCATGGTTGGAGAAATTAACGAAGATAATACCGTAGTATCGGTCCGATATGCCGAACGCAACCCAAGGCCATAACAGGCGTGTCGCCCCGAAAGCGTATGTACGTATAAAGACAATTATGTAAAATAAAAATAAGTTTCGTCATAATATTGGCATAAACGTACACTCAACTAATTCCAAAGACCATTTACCGAGAAATATAATTCTTTTAACCAAAAATTGAAAATTTTGAAAGACATTGGGGGTATCATAATAGTAAATTACAGTATGCAGACATAAACAGAATACAGAAAAATAATGCACACAGTACAATATCACCGTCGAAGGAATTATAAAAGACCATACGGCACTATCGCTCCGATATTCCGAACCCAACTGCAAGAGAACTCCACCCGTGTCGCATCGGAAGCTTAGGTGCGTATACGCATAATCGTATAAAGTAACAACAAATATAGAAAACTGATGTCATAAACGTACACTCAACTAATTCCGAGGACACTTTTCATAAAATGTATAATGATTTTTATTAATAGTTGGGAATTTTGAAAAAATTCGTATGTATTAAATCAGTAAATTACATTATATATAAATACATGGGGGAATGCGATGGAATGCATATGGTACTATATCATGGTTCAAGAAATTGACGTAGGCCATACAGCAGTTGTTGCTCCGACCTAGCGAATGCAACAACAAAACGAATCCAGTCCTGTCGCTCCGGCAGCGTAGGTACATATAGAAAGATTCACACAATGTAACAACAAATTATACAAGATATGGTCATAAACGTACACTCAAGTAATTGCTAAGACGCTCTTAAAAAAATGTAATAATTAAAATTAAAATTGAAGATTATGAAAAAAAATCGAAAATATCACAACAGTAAATTACAGTATGCATAAGTAAATGGACAACTAGGAAAAAATGTATACGGTACAAAATCAGGGTCAAATAAATTAACGAAGACCATCGAGTAGTGCCGCCCCGATCTACAGAAAGCAACTGCAAGACAACTCCACTCGTGTCGCGCATGGTATCGTTCGTGCGTATAGAGACAATCATTTAAAATGACATTAAATTTAACAACATAATATCATGAACGTACACTCACGTAATACCAAAGACACATTTACCGAGAAATATAATTTTTTAAATTAGAAATTGGAAATTCTGAAAAAAAATTGAAAATTTCAAGACAGTAAGATACAGTATGCAGAAATAAATAGAAACCTGCGAAAGATTGCAAACGCTACAACATAGGGTTTAATGAAATTGACAAAGACCATACTGCAGATTCGCTCCGATCATGTGAACACAACAACAATATAATTCCAGCTGTGCCGTGCAGGAAGCGTAGGTACGTACACAGAAAACCGAGTAAAATAACAATATGTATAACAAAATATTGGCATAAACGTACGCTCAACTAATTCCAGAGACAGAATTACTGGGAAATACAATTTCTTAAAATTAAAATTGAAAATTTTTATGAAAATCGAAAATATCATACACTAAATTAAAGTATGCATATTTAAATCGATGACTGGGTAAAAATGCAGACAGTACAATATCAAGGCAATAGTAATTTCCGACGACCATCAAGTAGTGTCGTTGCCATCTACTGAACCCAACCACAAGACGACTCCAGTGGTATCGCGCCGACAGCGAAGTTACATATGGAGACAATCATATAATATAACAGGTTATATAACAAAATATTGTCACAAGCGTATGCTCAACTAATTCCAAAGGCACTTTTCATGTACGATACAATTTCTGAAATTAGAAACTTGAAATTTTGAAAAAGATCGAAAATATCATAGCAGTATATTACAGTCCGTGTTCAGATAAAGCAGTGAGACTCCATTTCAGTGACGGGCACCTTAACTTCATGTGTGCATTAGAGGGTCGAACGTCATACCGTTCTGGAGCGCTACAACCATCTTAGAGGTTCAAACGGCTAAGTCAATAGCTTCACCAATCCTGTGATTTCGAGTGTCAAATCAGGTATTCCGGGAGTAAATCCGCTGAACAGTATTCGCAATAGTATTGGCGATGTACAGAGTCAATCCGTAGTAGAAGTCTACAAATACGTAGAGAGTGAATCTTTACACCGAGGGCATTTATTTTTCGCGAAACTTACCCTCTGTATCTATAGCACAACTACTAGTTCAGAGATACAAATTAGTACATATTTTTGTGATGGGCACCTGGATTGCGTGTATGCATAAGAAAATCGTGGGTCAATCCGCTGGAGAACGTTGCCACCGTCTGTGAGATACAAACGGCTATGTCTGTAGCATCACCGATCCTGCGATTCCAAGAGTTTACCCAGGTATTGCAGGAGAAAATACGCTGAATGGTATTGCCAATAGTCACCATAATTCATAGTTGGAATATAAAAATGGAGTGTCCAACCGATTTAGAACGTTACCAATTGGCTTAAAGTCGAACGTGTACCGACGGCGTTTACTTCCGCGAATCTCACCGACCTCAACAAGAGTATAACTTCCTGTTTAGAGAAAAGAAGAAGTCTTCATTTCAGTGACAAGCAACTTAACTTCATGTATGAATTAGAAGATCGAGTGTCAAACCGGATGAGAACGTTGGCACCTCCTGCAAGAGACAAAAGGCTATATTAATAGCTTCACCTGTCCTGAGATTCCGATAGTCCAACCGGGTGTCCCGGGTGTAAATCCGCTGAACAGTATGGGCCATTGACGCCTTAATTCACGGTTTGAATATAAATGCTGATCTTCAAACCGTTGTGGAACATTACCAATTCGTATAAGGTCAAAGATTTACCGAAGACCTTACCCTCCAATAAACTATCCCACTGTATCGAGAGTATAACTTCGGGTTTAGAGAATCACGTTACTATACAGTAAAGTGATGGCATCTTGATTTCGTGTAGGAATTAGAAAACTGAGGGTCAAACTATTCGAGGCCATTTCCAACTTGTATGATATTCGAGCTGCTATGTCAATAGCTTAACATATCCTGTGTTTCCGAGATTCATACCAGGTATTCAGGGAGTAAGTCCGCTGAACAGTATTGGCAATAGACACCTTACATCACAGTTTGTATACTAAATTAGAGCGTCCATCCATCTGAGATGGTTACCAATATGTATGAAGCCAAACATCATACCGCTCACATAACCCTCCGACGGCCTAACTCTTTGTATCCAGAGTGTAACATCGTGTTACAGGAAGCTAATTAGTATACACTTTGGTGACGGGCACCCTTATTTCATGTATGATTTAGAATATCGAATGTCTCACCGTTCGATGATCGTTACCTCCTCCTCTAAAAGTCGAACATTTAAGTCAATAGCATCACATACCTTGTGATTCCGAGAGTCAGTATTGGCAATAGACGCCGTAGTGCAAGGTATGAATATTATGGCAGAGCGTCAAACCGTTATAGATCGTTACATATTCGTGTAGAATCAAACCTTTTACCGAAGGTGTTACATTCCGAGAATACAACCTGCAGTATCGAGAGTATGAGTATCAAGTTGTTACAGACCGTCATCACCTTCTGTGAGAGACGAGCGGCTAAGTCAATAACTTCACTCATCCTGCGATTCCATGATTCAAACCAGGATTACCGGGAGTCAATCCGCTGTACAGAATTGACAGTAGACACCTCAATTCACGATTTCAATATTTAAGCACACCCTCAAGCCATTGTATAACATTAAATATTTGTGTAGGATCAAACTTCTTACTGAATGCCTTACCCATCGAAAAACTGACACGCTGTATCGAGAGTATAACATCATGTTCAGAGAAATAAATCAGTCTTCATTTCTGTGATGAGCGCCTTAATTTCATGCATGAATTAATGGATCGAGTGTCAAATCGCTCACCAATGTTACCACCTTCACGGAGGGACGAACGGCTACGTCAATAGCGTCACCTATCCTGTTATTCCGAAAGTCAAACCGGATATTGCAGGAGTCAATGCGCTGTACAGTATTGCCGACAGACTCCTGAATCCACGGTTTGAATATTAAAATACAGCGTGACACCGTTTGAGAACCTTACCAATTGCTATAAAGTCAAGCGTTTTACCGGAGGCGCTACCTTCCGCGATCATCACCCACGTCCTCGGGAATCACAAACAAATTAGTAAGCAGTTTAGTGACGGGCACCATAATTTCATGCATGAATTAGTAGATCAAGCGTCAAACCATTCCAGAGATTTAGCACGTTCGCTGAGAGTCGAACGGCTATGACATGAGCTTCTGCTATCCTGTGATTCCTAAAGCCGATCCAGGTATTGAGGGAGTAAATCCGCTGAATAGTGTTCGCAATAAACATCTTAAATGAAGGTTTGATATTGAAGTAGTTCGTCAAACCTGTTGCGACCATTACCAATTTGTTTAAAGTCAAATGTTTTACAGAATACCTTGACCTGCTGACCCGTTGCTTCGAGAATATAACTTTGTTTACAGAGAAACAAATTATTGTAAATTTTAGTGACCGGCACCATAATTTCATGTATTATATAGAAAAATGAGTGTCAATTCATTAGAGAACGATACCACCTTCTTTGGGAGTCGATCTGCAAAGTCAATAGCTTCACCTATACCGCGATTCCAAAATTCAAACCATATATTCCGGGAGTAAATCCACTGAATAGTATTGGCTATTGACACCTTAACTTACGGTATGAATATTGAGGTAGGGAGTCAACCTGTTAGAGAACATTACTATTTCGTATAAAGTCATACCTCTCAAGAATACCTTACCTGCGGAGACCCTAACCAGCTGAAGCGTGTGTCTTGCTCAATGTTCGCGGAATCATATTACTATACATTTTAGCGGACCGACACCACATGTTTGTGTGTAAATATCAGCTTCGAGAGGCAAAGGGTGAGGGGTCGTTACCGCGTTGCTGGAGAGCCGAACGGTTAAGTGAACAGCTTCAACTATAATGTTATTCCGGGGGTCGCAGCCAGGTAATCCGCGAGTAAGTCCTCTGAATAGTATTGGCAAAAGACAACTTAATTCACAGTTTGAATGTTAAAGTAGAGGGTCCATCCCTTCGAGAACGTTTCCAACTGGTACAAAGTCAAACGATTTATCGAATAAGTTTTCTTCCTAGAACCATCACCGATCTAGCGATTGTCTATCTTAGTGTTGAAGAAAACAGATAAGAAGATGTTTTAGCAGACGGTCAACATAATTGCATGTATGAATAGGAAAATCCGGAGTCAATGCGTTCGAGAACGATACAATCTTCTTTAAGAACCGAGAGGCAAAGTCAATGGTTTCACATATCTTGTTATCCGTTGGCCATGCCAGCCATTCCGGGAATCAATCCATTGTGCAGTATTACCGATGGACATCTTAATTCACGGTACGAATATTGATGTCGAGCGTGAAGCCCTTCGAGAACGCTAGCACTTGCTATGTAGTCGAAGATTACACAGAAGATCTTCCCTTCCGAAGAGCATCATCCGCTTTAGCGAGAGAATAAGATCGTGCTCAGAGAAAGAGATTTGTAGGCATGTTAGTGACGGTCCCCGTAATTTCATGTATGAAACAGAAGATCGAGTGTCAAATTCTTGGAGAACGTCTCCCCCTTCTTTAATGGTCGAGCGGCTAAGTAAATAACTTCACCCATCCTATGATTCCGAGAAACAAACCTGGTATTCCGGGAGTAAATGCGCTGTACAGTATTAGCAATCGACACCTCAATTCACGATATGAATATTAAAGTACAGAGACAAAACGTTGTAGAACGTTACCTATTGCTACAGAGTTAAACGATTTTCCGAACACATTACACTACGAGAAGCTAACCCGCCGTATGGTGAGTATAACTTCGCGTTCAGAGAAGCCAATTAATATCTACATTAGTCACGGGCACCTTAACTACATGAATGAATTAGAATGTCGAGTGTGAAACGGTTCGGGATGGTGACCGTCTTGTTTGAGGTTCGAACGGCTATGTCAATATCATCATCGATCCTGGTATGTCGAGTGTCAGTCCAGGTATTCCGGGAGTAAGTCCGCTGAACAGACTTGGCAATAGACACCTTAATTCACAGTCTGCATATTACAATAGAGCATCAAACCATTTAAGAACGTTACCAATTGCTATAAAATCAAACGCTTTGCCGACGACTATGCCCTCCGAAAAAATAACCCGCTGTACAGGGAGTATGACTTCGTGTTAACAGAAGGAAATTGGTACTCATTTCAATGACGGGTACCATAACTTCATGCACGAATCAGAAGATTCATTGCCAAACCGTTCGAGATCGTTATTACGTTCATTGAGGGTCCAACAGCTGAGCCAATAGCTTCACCTATATATGTGATTCCGAGAGTCAAGCCAGGTATTCTGGGAGTAAATGTGATGTGCCGTTTTGGCAATAGACACCTTATTTCACGGATTGAATATTTCAGTAGAGCGTGAAACCGTATGAGAACGGTACCAGTTGGAATAAAATCAAATGTTTTACCAATATCCATACGTACCGTGAACTTATCCTGCTGCAGCGATTGCGTTACTTAGTGTAACCGGAAACAAACAAGTATGCATTGCAGTGATTGGCACCTTAATTTCATGTATGGGAAGAATATCGATAGGCAAACCGTTCCAGGACGTTACCATATTCTTTGAGAATGGCACACCCAAGACAATAGCTTCACCTATACTAGTAATTCAGAGAGTCACGTCAGGTACGTGAGGAGTAAATTCGCTGCATACTGTTCTCAATAGACATCTCAATTCACGGTTCGAATATTGAAGCAGGCCGTGAATCCGTTGCAGAACACTATCCATTCGTGAAGGGTTAAACTTCTCACAGAATGCCTTAACCTCCGAACAACTAACCCGGTGTATCGGTAGCAAAACACCGTGTTCAAAGGTACGATTTGTTATAAATTTTGGTGACGAGGGCCACAATTTCATGATTGAATTAGAAGATTGATCGTCATACAGTTCGAGAACGTTACCACCCTCTTTCAGATTCGAACGGATAAGTAAATAGCTTCAGCTAACACTAGATTCCGTGAATCAAACCAGGTATTCCGGGTGTAAATCCGCTGAACTGTATTGGCAATAGACACCTTGAGTCACAGTTTGAATATTAAAATAGAGCTTCAATCTGTTTGTGAACGTTACCAATTGCTATAAAGTCAAGCGCTTTACCGTAGACCTTACCCTCCGAAAAAATATCCCGCGGCATCGGGAGTATAACTTCGTAAGAAGAGAAACAAGTAAGTATACATTATAGTGACTGGCACCTTAATTTCATGTATGAATGAGAATATCGAGAGGCAAACCTTCCCAAGACGATACCACCTCCGTTATGAATGTCACAACTAGGACAATAGTTTCACCTGTACTTGTAATTCAGACAATCAAACCAGGTATTCCGGGAGTAAATCCGCTGAACGGTATTTGTAATAGACACCTTAGTTCACGGTTTGCATGTTATATTGGAGCGTGAATTCGACTGGGAACGTTACCAAGTGCTGGAATGTGAAACGTTTTACCGAAGACCTTACTCTCTGAAAAATTAACCCGCTGAATGGAGGTTATAACGTCCTATTCAGGGAAGGTAATTCACATTCATGTGTGTGTCGGGCACCTTAGCAACATGTATGAATTACAAGATTATGGGCCAAACACCCCGAAGACGTTGCCAACCTCTGTGATAGATGAAAGGTTATGTCAGCAGCTTCACCTATCATGCGATTCCGAGAGAATGTCAGGAACTCCGGGTGCGAATTCGCTCAACAGTATTGGCAAAAGACACCCTAATTCTGGATTTGAATTTTAAGGTAGAGCGTCAAACCGCTTAAGAACGTTACCTATACGTACAGAGTCAATCTTTTACGGAAGGCCTCAACTTCCGAGAAGCCTAGACCGCTGTAGAGAGAGATTTGCTTACTGTTCGCGGAAACAAATTAGTGCATACTTTAGCAGACGGACTCTTTATTTCCGTATAAGAATGGCATAATCGAGAGTCAATCCGTCCTAGAACGTTACCACCATCTTTGAGGGTCGTACAGATACGTCAATTCGTTACCGAGGAGGTAACGCGCCGTATCGAGAGTATAACTTCGTGTTCAGAGAAACACATAGGTATTCATTGTAGAATCGGGCACAATTATTCCGTGCATGAATTAGAAGATCGAGGGTCAAACTGTTGCAGAAATACACTACGTTCGCAGAAAGTCGAACGGCTGAGGCAACAGCTGCTACTATCCTGCGATTCCTATATTTAATCCAGGTATTCGGGGAGTAAATCCCCAGAAAGTATTGGCAATACACACGTTAAATGACGGTTTGATATTAAAGTAGTTCGCCAAACCGTTTGATGGCGTTACCATTTGGTATAAAGTCATATCTTTTACCGAAGGCGTTACCTTCCGCGAACATCACCGGCTTCATCGAAAGTGTATCGTCGGGTTCTGAGAAAGAAATCAGTCTTCGTTTCAGTGAGGGGCACCTTAACTTCATGTACGAATTAAAAGATCGAGTGTCAAACCGATCGAGAACGTTGCCACCTTATGTGAGGGACGAACGGATAAGTCGATATCTTTACCGACCCTGCGATTCCGAGTGTCATACCAGGTATGCCACAAGTAAACCCGCTCAACTGTATTGGCAGCAGTTACCATATTTCACAGTTTGAATATTAAAGCAAGCGTTCATGCCGTTGTAGATCATTACTTGCAGGTGTAGGGTCAATCTTGTTACAGAATGCCATACCCTTCGAAAAATTGTTTCGCTGAATCGCGAGCATATCAAGGTGTTCAGAGGTACGAACTAGCATACAGTTTTGTGCATCTGCACATTCATTTCAGGCCTGAATTAGAAGATCGAGTATCAAATCCGTCGAGAATATCATCACGTTCTGTTAGAGACGAACGGCTAAGCCAATAGTTCCACCTATCCTGTGCTTCGGAGAGTCAAACCGGGTATTCCAAGGGAAAGTCCGCTGAAAAATTTTGGCAATGGACACTTTAATTGGCGGTTTGACTATAGGAGTAAAACTTCAAATCGATTGAGAACGTAACAAATTGATATAGGGTCCACCGTTTTACCGAATGCCTTACGTTCGAGAAGCTAACCCGCCGTATCGAGAGTATAGCTACGTGTTTAGGGAAACACACTGGTATACAATTTAGTGATGGAACCTTAAATTCATGCATTATTTAGAAAATTGAGGGTCAAACCGTACGAGACCGTTACTACCGTCTATGAGATTGGACCGGCTAAGTCAATGGCTTCAGATATCTGGTGTCTACGACAGTCATAGCAGGCAGCACTGGAATAAGTCCGCTGATCAGTATTGACAGTAGACACCATCATTCAATGTTTGATTAGTGAAATATAGTGGCACACCCCTTGAAAGCGTTACTAATTGCTAAAATCTCGAGCGCTTTTCCGGAGACCTGACCTTCCGCGAACATCGCCATCTTCATGGAGAGTATATCTTGCCATTCAGAGAAAGAAATTAGTACTCATTTCAGTTGTGAGCACCTTAATTTCATGTATGAGTTAGATGATGGAGGGTCAAACCGATCGAGAAAGTTACCACCTTCTTTGAGATTCGAACACGTAAGTCCATAGCTTCATACATTCTGTGATTCCAAAAGTCAAACGAGATATCCCGGGTGTAAATGCGCTATACAGTATTTGCAATGCAAACCTTAATTTGCGGTTTGAATATTAAAATACATCGCCCAACCGTTCGAGAGCGTTACCAATTGCTATAAAGTCAAACGTATTATCGTTGGACTTACATACCGCGAACCTCACTGGCTGCATCGAGGGCATAAGATCGTGTCCACAGAAAGTAATTAGTATTTGTTTCAGTGACGGGCCCCTTATGTTCACGTATTGATCAGACGACCGATGGCCAGAACATTCGAGAACGTTACCTCCTTCTTTGAGAGTCGAACGGCTACGTTAATAGTTTCACCAATCGTATGATTCGGAACGTCAAATGAGGATTCCGGGAGAAAATCTGCTGAACAGTATTGGCATTAGACACCTTATATCATGGCTTCAATATTAAAGCAGACCGCCAAGCCATTTGAGACGGATACCAATTTTTATCGCGTCAAACTTTTGCCGGAAGCCTTACATGCGCTATATCTAACCCGCTGTATCAAGAGTATAACTTCGTTTCCAGAGATAGAAATTAGTCCTCATTTCTGTGATGGGCACCTTAATATCATGTATGAGTAAGAAGATCGAGGGTCATACGGTCTGAGAAAGTTATAACCATTTTGGTGGGCCGTACACTTTAGTCAATATCTTCACCTAACCTGGGATGCCGAAACTCGAACCAGGCATTCTAATAGTACATCCGCCGTACACCATTGGTAATAGACACCTATGTTCTCGGCATGAACATTTAAATGGGGTGTAAAGTCGGCGGAAAACATTGCCCATTGTTCCAAAGTCATTCTTTTTACAGAAAACGTTACCTTCCGAGAGCTTATCCCGCAGTATTGAGAGTATAACTACGTGATACCGGAAACCAATTAGTTTGCATTTGAGTGACATGAACTTAATTTCATGACTGAATTAGAAGCTCGAGGGTCAAACCCTTCGAGCAGGATACCACCTTGTTCGTGCATCGAACGGCTATATCAGTAGCTTCACCTATCCCGTGCTTCAGAGAACCAAATCAGGTTCTCTGGGCGTAAGTTCTTCGAAATGTATTGGGAATAGACAGCTTAACTGAATGTTTGAATATTAAAATTGATCGTCAATCCGTTTGAGAACGTTACGAATTGCTATAAAGTCAAACTATTTATCGAAGACCTTACCCTCCGAAAGATTAACTTGCTGTATAGAGAGTATAAATCCGTATTTAGAGGTATGAATTAATTTACCCTTTAACTGCGAGTACCTTAATTTCATGCATAGATTAGAAGATCGGGGAACAACCTTTCGAGAACGTCAGCATCTTCTGTGAGAGACGAACGGCTAGGTCAATAGCATCTCCTATCCCGTGATTCCGAGAGGCATCCCGGGATAACAGAGAGTAAGTCCGCTGAAGAGTATTGGCAATTGAAAACATAGTTCATGGTTTGAATATTAAAGTGTAGCGGCAAACCATTTGAGAGCGTTACCAATTGGTATGAAATCAAACGTCTTACCGAAGACCATACCCTCCGTGAACCTAATCCGCTGTATCGTGAGTACAATTTCGTGTTCACAGAAACACCTTAGTATTCATTCCAGAGACGGGCACCTTAATTTCATGCTTGAATAAGACGATGGAGTGTCACAGAGTTCGAGAACGTTATCACCTACTTTGCGAGTCGAATGTCTAAGTCTATTGCTTCACGTATTCCGTGAGTCCGAGAGACAAATCAGGTAATCCGGGAGTAATCCGCTGATGTTTGTTGGCAACTGCCACCTTAGCTCACGGTATGAATATTAATGTAGAGGGTCATAACGAAGGAGCAAATTACATATGCCCATAAAATAATTCCTCCTACCGAATACCATGCCAACCAAGCATCTACCCCGCTATAGAGAGAGCACTGCTGAATGTGCATGGAAACAAGTTAGTAGTCCTTTTACAGGGAAAACACCACATATTTGTGTATAAATATCAACATCGAGAGTCAAAGCCTACGAGAACGTTACCACCTTCTGTGAGAGACGATATGCTACGTCAATAGCTTCACATATCCAGTGATTCCGAAAGTCAATCCACGTTTTCCTGGAGTAAATCCGATGAACAGTATTGACACTAGACACATTAAATCAAGGTTTGAATAATAAACATTGAGCGTCAAACCGTTTGAGATCGTTACAAATTGCAATAAATTCAATAGATTTACAGAAGGCCTTTCCTTCAGAGAACTTAACCCGATGTATGTAGAGTATTACTTCGAACTCAGGGTGCAAATTAGTATACATTGAAGTGAAGGGCGCCTTAATTTCATGTACGGGTTAGAAGAACGATGGTCTTCCCGTTCTAGAACGTTACCACCTTTTGTCACAGACGAACGGCTAAGCCAACAGCTTCTCCTCTCCTGTGATTCCAAAAGTTACACCAGACGTTCCGGGAGTGTATGCGCTGTGCAGTATTAGCAGTAGACACCTTAGTTCACAGTTTGAATATTAAAATATAGCCTCACACCTTTTGAGAACGATACCAATTGCTATAAAGTCAAACGTTTTACTGAAGACCTTACCTTCCGCGAACCTCACCCGCTTCATCGAGAGCATAACTTCGTGATGCGAGAAAGAAATTAGTATTCATTTTAGTAACGGACACCTAAATTTCATGTATGAATTAGAAGATCGAGGCTCAAACAGTTCTAGAACGTTACCACCTTCTAGATGAATTGAATTGCTGTGTCAGTAGCTTCACCTACCCTTGTGATTCCGAGAGTCAAGCGTGGTATTGGAGGAGTTAATCTGCTGAACAGTATTGGCAATAGACACCTCAATTCACGGTTTGAACATTAATGTCGAGATACATTCGGTCGGAGATCAGAGTCAATTGGTACGGAATCATTTCTTTTAACGAAGGCATTTCTTTCCGAGAACATAACTCGCTGTATCGTGATAAAAATTACGTGTCGAAGGAAGGAAATTAGTACGCATTAACGTGATGTACACCTTGATTTCATGCACGAATTAGAAGGGCTACCGTCAAATCGTTATACAACGTTAACACCTTCTTCGAGGGCCGAAGTTCTAGATCAATAGCTGCACCTATCCTGTCTCTCCGAAGGTCAAAGAAGGAATTCGTGGTGTCAATTCGTTGTATAATACTGGCGACGGACATCTTAATTCACGGTATGAATAATAAGGCAGAGCGCCAAACCTTTGTAGAACTTTACCTATTTGATTGGAGACAAACTTTATACAGAAAGCCTTACCTTCCGCGAAAAAAAACCTGCCATGTAGAGAGTATAACGGAGTGCTCAGGGAAGCACATTACTTTTCATTTTTCCGACATGCAGCTTAATTTCAGGCACGAATATGAAAAGTCGCGAGTAAAGCCACTCATCAAAACGATACCACCTTATTGCGAGTCGTATAGCTAAGTCAATATCTTGACGCGTTCTGCGATTCCGAAAGCTACACAAGTTATTCCGGTAGTTAGTTCGCTGAACAGTATTGGCAATAGGCGCCTTAGTTCGCGGTATGAATATTAAAGTATAGACGATCCGTTCGACTCCGTTTCCCGTTGGTATATAGTAAAACGTTTTACCGACGACCCTAATTTCCGCGAACGTAGCTCGCTGAATGGCGAGTGTAACTTCCTGTTCAGTGATACAAGTTAGTACACATTTTATTTCGGGGCACCTGTATTTCATGAATGAATATGATGATCCATAGTCAAACCCATGGTGAACGATACCACTTTCCTTATGTGTCGGACGGAGCTAAGTCAATAGCTTCACATATCCTGTGATACCGAGAGTCACACAAGGTATTCCTGGAGAAAAGAAGCAGAACAGAATTGCAATAGACACCATAATTGACGGTATGAATATTGAAGTAGAGAGTCCAGCAGACGTTGAACATTACCAAATCGTATTATGCCATTCGTTTTACCGAATACCGTACTGTACGAGAATATATCACGCTTTAGCGACTGCCGTGCTTATTGAGCGAGGAAACAGATTAGTACATATTTTAGCAGGCGGATATGTAATTCTCATGTATGAGTAACAAAGCCGACAGTCAAACCGTTTGAGAACGTTATCCCCTACTTTGATGTTCGAACATCTAAGTGAATAGCTTCAGATATCCTGCGTTTCCGAGAGTGATACTAACTATTCTTTGAGACAATCAGCTGAACGGTATTGAAAATAGGCACCTTAATTCACGGTTTGAATATAAAGGCGGAACGTCGATCCATTGTAGAACGTTACGAATTGGATTAAAGTCAAACGTTTTACCGAAGGCATTACCTTCCGCGAACCTCTCCAACTTCATCGAGAGTGTAAGATCGTGTTCAGAGAAGGAAATTAATATTGATTTCAGTGGCGGGCACCTTAACTTCATGAATGAACAAGAAGATCGATCGTCAAACCTCTCTAGAACAATACCGCCTTCTATTAGTGTCGTACGGTTAAGACAAGAGCTTCATCTACCCTGTGTATTCCGGGAGAAGGTCCGCTGCACAGGATTGGCATTAAACTCCCAATTTCACGGTATATATACGGCAGTGCAGAGTCAAACCGTTGCTGAACGATAGTTATTGGTATAGAACGAGTAGGTAATGTTCTATAACGGCTTGACGGCCTGCTTCAATATTCGAACCGAGTATTGAGTTGTCTATTGCCAATAGCTTCCAGCGGACATATTACCGAAATACCAGGGTTGACTTTCGGGATTACAGGATAGGTGAAGCTATTGACTTAACAGTTCAAATCTCAAGGAATATGGTAACTTCCACAAACGGTTTGACACTCTATCTCCTTATTCACAATGAATTTAAGGTCGCTGTCACTAAAATGTTTACTAATTTCATCCTTTGAACACGAAGTTATTCTCTCGATGAAGCCGGTGAGGTTTCCGGAAGTTATGGCCTTCGGAAAAACGTTTGTCTCTACACCAATAGGTAAAGTTCTACAAAGGATTGGCACTCTACCTTAATATTCATTCCGTGAATTAAGATGTCCGTTGCCAGTATTATTCACAGGCTTCACACCCGGAATATCTTGTTTGACCTTCGGAATATCAGGATAGTTAAAGCTATTGATCTTGAACTTCGGCTCTCGATGAAAGTGGTAACGTTGTGGAACGATTTCACGTACGCTTTTCTTATTGCTGCATGAAATTATGGTGTACGTCACTGAAATGCATACCAATTTGACTCCTTGGACACGTAATTACTATCTAGATTCAGCGAGTTATGTACTCGGAAGGTAAGGACTTCTGTAATATGAGTGATTCTATACAAATTGACAATGATCTCCGACAGATTGAATCTCTACTTTCAAGCTCGTACCGTGAATTATGGTGTCAGTTGTCTATATAATTCAGCGGATTTAGTCCCGCGATGACTGGTTTGAATCTCGGAATAGCAGGATAGGTGAAGCTATTGAACTAGCTGTACGACACTCAAAGAAAGTGGTGACCTTCTCAAACGGTTTGTATTCAGGTCTTCTAATTCTTGCATGAAATTAAGGTGCCCGTTACTGAAATAAGTACCAATTTCTGTCTCTGAACATGAAGTTATACTCCCGATACAACAGGTTAGTATTTTGGCGGGGGGGGGGGGGGTGGTCTTCGGTATCACGTTTGAATTTATTGCAATTAGTAACGTTCCACAATGGTTTGACGGTCAGTATTAATATTCAAACCGTGAATTGAGGTGTCTATTGCTAACACTCTCCCGCGGATTTACTCCAAAATACCTGGTTTGCCACTCCGTATCTCATGATATGTGAAGCTATTGACTTAGCCGTTCGACACTAACAGAAGATGACAACGTTCCCGTGCTGTTTGACCATCGATATTCTAATTCATACATGAATTTAAAGTGCCGGCTCTAAAATATATACTAATGTCTTTTTCTGATGACGAAGTTACACTCTCGATACGGTGGATCAGCTTCTCGGGCGGTAATGCTTTCGGTAAAATCATTGGCTTTGCAGGAATTGCTAATGTTCTCAGACGGTTTGACGCCCTAGTTTAACATGAAAACCGAGAATTAATGTATCTATTGCCAACAGGGATCAGCGGAATTACTCCCGTAATACCTGGTTTGACTCTCGCAATCGAAGGATGGGTGAAGCTGTTGACTTAGCCGTTCGCCTCTCACTGAAGATGGCAACGTTCTGGGGCGGTTTTATACTCGATCATGTAAATCGTACGTGAAGTTAAGGCGTCCGTCACTGAAATGAATATTAAATTTTTTGTCTGAACACGAAGTAATAATCTCGGTACCGTGGCTTAGGTTTTCGGAGGGTAAGGTTTTCGGTAAAACGTTTGACTTTATACCAATTGGTAACGCTCTCAAACAGTTTGACGCAATATAGGAATATTCAAACCGTGAATAAGGTGCCATTTGCCAAAACTCTTCAGCGGAATTACTCCCAAAATACCTGGTTTGCCTCTACTCATAGGGTAGGTGAAGCTATTGACATAGCCGTTCATTTGTCACAGATGGTGGTAACGTTCTCGAGAGTTTTGTCTCTCGACCTTTTAATTCATGCATAAAATTGACGTGCTCGTCACTAAAATGAATACTAATTTTTTTCAGTGAACACGAACTTATACTCTCGATGCAGCAGGCGAGGTTCGCAAAAGTTAAGGCCTTCGGTAAAGTGCTTGACTTTATGCCTATCGGCAATGCTCTCAAACGGCTTGCCGCTCTGCTTTACTATCCAAACCGTGAATTGAGGTGTCTATTGGCAATACTGTTGAGCGGATTTACACCAGGAATACCTGGTTTGACCCTCTTAATCACCAGGATAGGTGAAGCTATAGACTTAGCCGTTCAAATCTCAAAGAATGTGGTTAATTTCTAGAACGGTTTGACGATGGATCTCCATGTTCATAATGAAGTTATGGTCCCCGTCATAAAAATATTCACTAATTTCTTCCTCTGATCACGACGATATACTCTCGGCTCTGCTTGGTACCGTCTCCGACGGTTGGGCTGTAGGCAAGATGTTTGACTCTATACCAACAGCTAATCCTCTACAACGGATTGACTGGCTGATTCTATATTCAAACCCTGAACTACGGCGTCCATTGCCAATACTGTTCAGTGTATTTGCTCCAGAAATACCTGGTTTGACTATCGGAATAACAGGATCGGTGATGGAACTCACTTAGCTGCAAGACTATCAAAGATGGTGATAGCGTCCTCGAGCGGTTTGACCCTCGATCATCTTTTTCATAATGAAATGAATGTCCCCGTCACTGAAAGGCATACTAATTTCTTTCTCTGAACACGAAAATTCACTCTCGATGTCGTGGCTGCGGTTCGCGGATGGTAAGATCTTCTGTAAGACTTTCAACTTTTGTACCAATTGATTGCGATCTCAAACGATGCGACAGTGTATTTTAACATTCAAACCGAGAATTAAGTTGTGTATTGCTGATACTGTACTGCACATTTACTCCCGCAATTCCTGGGTTGACTTTCGGAATCACAGGATGTGTGAAGCGATTGACTTAGCCGTACGAATCGCAAAGAAGGTGGTAACGTTCACGAGCGGATTGAGGGTCGACCTTCAAGATCATACATGAAATTAAGGTGCCCGTCAATAAAATGTATACTATACTGCGTCTCTGAACACGAACCAATCCACTCGAGGCAGTGGGTGTTGTTCCAGGATCGAAAGGCCTTCGGTGAAGAGATTGACTCTATAGTAACAGGTATCGTACTACATCGGTTTGACCCTGTTCATTAATATTCGAGCCATAAATTGAGGAATCTATTGCCAATACTGTTCAGCGGATATACACCAGCAATACCTGGCTTGACACTCGGAATCAAAGGATATATGAATGTATTGGCTTACCAGTTCGAAACACATAGAAGGCGATAACGTTATCGAACGCACTGACACTCGATCTTCTAACTCATACATAAAACTAATGTGCCCATTACCTACTATCTACCTATTTGTTTCTTTGAACACGAAGTTGTATCCACAACATAGCGGGATACGTTTTCGGAAAGTAACGTAGTCTGTAAAAAGAATGACTATATAACAATCAGTAACGCTTTCCGACGATTTGACTCCCGACTGTAATGCTCATGCCGAGAATTTTAGTGTATGTTGCCAATGCTGTACAGCGGATGTACTCCTAGAATGCCTGGATTCACTCTCGGCATCCCGGGGTAGGTGAAGGTATAGACATATCCGTTCGACTCTCAAAGAAGGCGGTAACGCTCCCGATCGGTTTGACACTCGAGCTTCTATTTCATACATGAAATAAAGGCACGCGTCACGCAAATGTATACTCATTTGTTTCTCCGAACACGATGATATACCTTTCATACAACGGGTTATATTTTTTATGGTTAAGGTTTTCAGTTAAACATTATACTATATACCAAATGGGAACGACCACAAGGATTTTGACGCTCGTCATTATTATTCAATCCGTGAATTATGGTTACGTTTGCCAATATTACTCAGCGGATTTGCTCCCGGAATACCTAGTTCGACTCCCGGATCCGCAGGGTAGGTGAAGCTATTGCGTTATATATGCGATTTCACGACGATGGTGGTATCGTTCTAGATCGGTTTCCCCTTCGATCTCCTCAGTCATACATGAAACACAGGTGCCCTTCACTGCAATCTGTACTAATTTGTACTTCTGAGTACGAAGGAATACTGTAAATACATCGGGTTATGGTCCTATTGGGTAAGGTTTTGTGAGAAAAGTATGACATTATCCCAATATGTATCGGTATACAAATATTTGACTGTGTACTTTAATATTCTAACCGTGAACTGAGGTGCCCATTGCGAACAGTGTACAGAGGATTGACTCCAGGTATACCCAATTTTACTCTCCGAATCACAGGACTGGTGAAACTGTAAACTTAGCCGTTCATCTCTTAGAGAAGGTGGTAACGTTCTCGAACGACTTCATACTAGATCTCCCAAATGATACATGAAATTAAGGTGTCCGTCTGTGAAATTATCTGCTAGTATGATCCTTCGAACTCAAAGCAAGACAATCGCTACCGCGGCTTGCGTTCTCGGATTGTAAGGTATACGTTAAAAAGTATGACTTTGTACCAATGGGTAATGTTCTCGGACTGTTTGACTCTCAATCTTAATATTCACGCCATGAATTACGAAGTTTATTGCCAATCCTGTCCAAGCAGATTTACTCCTGGATTGCCTGGTTTTGCCATTGGAACCACAGGATAGGTGAAGCTGTTGGCTTATCTGTGCGATTCTCAAGAATTGTAATAACGTTCTCCAACGATTTGAATCTAGATTTTGTTACTCAAACATGAAAATAAGGTGTCCCTCTGCCAAAATGTCTACTGATTTGTTTTAGCGTGAACAGTAAGCAAGACACTCCCTACAGCGGGTTTTGTGCTAGGAAGGCAAGGTATTGGGTATATAGAATGACTTTATACCAGCTGATAAAGTTCTCCGACAGTTTGAATCTCTACCTCAATTTTCAGATCGTGAATTACGGTGTCTATTGCATATACTTTTCAGCGGATTTACTCCCGGAATACCTGTGTTTGTCTCTCGGAATCACAGGACAGGAGGGCCTATTGTCTTAGCCGTTCGCCTCTCAATAAAGGTGGTAACGTTCCTGAATTGTATGTCCCTACATCTTCAAATTCGTACTTGAAATAAAGATGCCCTTTGCCATAATGTATTCTAATTTGCTCCATTGAACACGAATTAATGCCCGCGATATAGGGGGTTATCTTCTCGGAAGGTTAGATTTTCTGTAAATCGTATAACGTTAATCAATTACGTAACCCTCTACAAAAGTATGACGTTCTGCATTAATATTCATTCCGAGAATGAAGGTGTTTATTACTAATACTGAACGGGGCATTTACTACCGGAGTAGAGAGTTGGCTCTCGGGATCCCAGGATACTTGATGCCACTGACATAGCAGTTCGTCTCTCACAGAAGGTGGGGCCGTCCTCTAACCGTTTGACCCTCGACCTTCTAATTCATGCATGAATTTAAGGAGACGACACTAAATTGTATAGTAATGTGATTCCGTAACCACGTAGCTGTACAGTTGATACGGCTGGTTAGCACCACGGAATGTAAGGTACTCGGTAAAATGAATGACTTTATACCAATTGTTAATGTTCTCCAACGGTTTGAGTGACTACATTATCGATCATGCCGTGAATTAGTGTGCCAATTGCCAATAGTACTGATCGGATTAGTTCCAGGAATACCTGGTATGACTCTCGGAAACACAGGATATGTGAAGCTATTGACTTAGCTGTTCGAATATCATTGAATGTGGTAACGGTCATGAACTGATTTACCCTCGATCATCTAATTCATACATGAAATTAAGATGAAATAACTATACTGTATATTAATGGTATCTCCTGAGCATGAAGTTATACTCTCGGTACAGTGTATTAGTTTTTCGGAGGATAACGTCTTTGGTAAAACAACACGTTTAACTCTATAGCAATTGGTACCGTTTTCACACGGGGTGACGCTATATCTTAATATCCAATCCGCGCATTAAGGTATCTATTGTCACTACTGTACAGCTCATTCCCTCCCGGATTACCTGGGTTGACTGTCGGAAATAGAAGATATGTGAAGCTACTGACTTATGTGTTCGAATATCATAGAAGGATGTTATGGACACGAACTGTTTTACACTCGAACTACTAATTCATACGCTAAATTGTAAATTCATACCCTAAATACGTTGGTATACTCTCGATACGGCGGGATAGCATCTCGGACGGTAAGGCATTCGGTAAAGCGTTTGACTTTATAGCAATTAGTAACGTCCTCATTCGGAGCGACGCACTATTTTAATTTTCAAGCTGTGATATAATGTGTCTATTGCCAATACCTTTCTGCGGGATTACTCCTGGACTATCTTTGTTGACTCCAGGAATCGCAGGATAGGTGAAGCAGCACACTTAGCCGTTCGTATTTCACAGAAGGTGGCAACGTTCTCGTGCGGATTGACCCTTAAACTTCTAATGCACGTATGAAGCTAATGTGCCCGCCTATGCAATGGACACTAATTATTTTCACTGCTCACAAAGTTATACTCTCGATGAATCTGGTGAGGTTTGCGGAAGTTAACACTTTCGGGAAAACGTTTAACTTTATACCAATTGGTAACGCTCTCATACTGTGGTGTCTATTGCCAGTACTGTACAACGCATTTACTGCCGGAACATCAGATTTGACTATCGGAATCGCAGGATAGGTGAACTTATTGACTTAGCCGTTCGTCCACCACAGAAGGTAGGATCGTTCGCGAAGGGTGAGACACTAGGTTATTCTGTTCGTACATGAAAATAAGATGTGCATCAGCTATAATGTCTACTAATTTGTTTTCCGAGCACTAGGCATGACAGTTGCTTCATTGGGTAAGGTTCTTGGAATGCAAAGTATCTGGCAAAATCTTGACATTATACCATTTGGTAGTGTCCTCCGACGGATTGACCTTCTACTTTAATATTCATATCGTCAATTAAGGTGCCGATTGCCAATACTGCTCAGCTGATTTACTCCCGGAATACCTGGTTTAAGTCTCGGAATCTCCAGATAGGTGAAGCTATACACTTAGCCGTTCGCAGAAGGTGCTTACGTTCTCGAACGGCTTGATCCTTGATATCCTAAATCATGGGTGAAATTAAGGTGGTCGTCACTAAAATGTATACTAATTTGCTTCTCTGACCTCGCAGTTATACTCTCAATATAACGTGATAGTTTCTCGGAATGTAAGGTATTACGAAATAAGTAATATGACTGTGAGTCAATCCGTCGGAAAACGTTATCAATTGTAATAATGCCATTCTTTTTACCTAATACCTTGCCTTCCGTGAGCATAACCCGCTATAGGGAGTGTCTTGCTGGTGTTCACGCAAGCAAGTTGGTAGGTATTTGGGCAGAGGGACACCTTACTTTCATATTTGATTGGCAAAATCGAGAACCGATCCTCCGAGTACGTAACCTCCTTCTTTGAGAGCACGGCTACTTCAAGAACTTCACCTATCCTGTTATTCCAAGAGACAAGCAAGGGATACAGAGAGTAAATCCGCTGATCATTATTGGCAATAGACCATAATTCACGGTATCAATGCTGCAACTAACCCGCTGTACCGATAGTATAACTTCGTGTTCTTAGAAAGTCATTAGCCTTCAATTCCGTGACGTGCACCTTAACTTCATGTATGAATTGGAAGATCGTGTAACAATCCGCTCGAGAACGATATCACCTTCTCTGAGAGACGAAGGGCTAAAACAATAGCATCATGTATCCTGTCTTTCCGAGTCAAACCAGATATTCCGGGAGTAAATCGGCTAACAGAATTGGCATTGGGCAACCTAATTCACGGTATAAATATTAATGATCAGAGTCGAACCGCTGTAGAACGTTACTTCTTGGTATAGTGTCAAACCATTTCCTGACAGCTATACCTTCCGAGAACTCAACCCTCTGTATTGAGAGTATGACTTTGAGTTCAGAGAAAGAAATCAGTATTCATTTCAGTGGCGGAAACCTTATTTTTATGGATGAATTACAAGATCGAGTGTAAAACTTTTCCGGGTCGTTCCTACTTCCTTTGAGCGTTGAACGGTTGAGTCAATACCATAACCTATAGTTGTAATTCCGTATGTCAAGCCTTGTATTCCAGGAGTACATGCGCTAAACAGTATTGGCAATAGGCCACTTAATTCACGGATTGATTATTAACGTAAAGCGTCTAACCGATGTAGAAGGTGACCTATTGGTATAAGGTAATCCTTTTTACGAATACCTTACCATCCGAAAACCTAACTCGCTCAAGCGTGTGCCTTGCTTAATGATCACGGAAAGAAATTAGTAGACATGACAGCAGACGGGCACCACATTTTGATGTATAAATAGCAAAATCGAGAGTCAAACCGTTAGAAAACATTACCACCTTCATTTGGAGTCAAACCGCTAAGTCAATAGCTGTATGTATCCTGTAATTCCAAGTGTCAAACCATGTGTTCCGGGACTAAACGTGATGAACAGTGACATCATCAGATACCTTAGTTCACGGTATGAGTATTAAAGTAGAGGGGCGACCCGCGTGAGAGCGTTTCCAATTGGTATTACGTTATACGTTTCACCGCAGATCTTACTCTTCAACGAATTATCCCTCTGTATCGAGAGTGCAACATCGTGTTCACAAGGGAGAAATGCTGTACATTTTAATCACGGACACCTTAATTTTAAGCATGAATTTGAAGATCGGGTCTCTCACCTGTCGAGACCATTACCAGAGCCGAACGGCTAAGTCATTTGCATCAGCTTTCCTACGATTCCGAAAACCAAACCAGATATCCCAGTTGAATAATATTGGCAATAGACACCTTAAACCACGGTTTGAATATCTAATCCGGCCGGCGAGCCGTTGTGGATCACTAGATATTGGTGTCGAGGGAAACTGTATACAAAATGCCATACCCTCCGAAAATCTAACCCGCTGAGTCGAGAGGGTGACGCCTAGTTCAGAGGTACAAACTAGTATACATTTTAGTGTCGGGCACCATAATTTCATGCATACAACAGAAGATCGAGTGTCAAATCGTTTGAGATCGTTACGGCCTTTTTTGATGGATGAAGGGCTATGTCAATAGCTTCACCTCCCTTGTGATTCCGAGTGACAAACCAGGTGTTTCGGGAATAATCCCGCTAAAATGTGTTGGCAGCAGACTACTTAATTTACGGTATGAGAATTAATATAGTGCGGCAAACCGTTTGAGAGCTTTTCCAATTGGTATTAAGTCATACAATTTACCGAATACCATACCATCCGAGAAGCTAACCCGCCGTTTCGAGAGTATAACTTCATGCTCAGAGGATCAGACTAGTTAACATTTTAGTGAAGCGAACCATAATTTCATTACGACCAGGAAGACTGAGTGTCAATCTGATCGAGGCCGTTTCCACCTTCTATGATAATCCAACAGCTAAAAGAATAGCTTAACATACTATGTGTTTGAGAGAGTCATACCTGGTATTCCGGGAGTGAATCCGCTGCACAGCATTGGCGTTGGCCACCTCAAACCATGGTGTGAGTATCAAAGTTGGGCGTCAATCCGTTTGAGAGCATTACCAATTGGTATGAAGTCAAACGCTTTACTGAAAACCTTACCATCCGAAAGCCTATCGCGACGCATCGAGAGTACAACATGGTGTTTGGAGTAACAAGTTAGTATGCATTTTAACGAGGGGCATCTTAATTTCGTGAAAAGAATTAGATGATCGTGGGTCAATCCGACTGAGACCGATACCATCTTCTTCGAGAATAGAAAGTCTAAGTCAAAAGCTTCACCTATACCGTGAGTCCTGGAGCCAAATGAGGTACTCCTGGCGTAAATCCGCTCTACAGTACTAGCACTAGACAGCCTATTTCACGGTATAGATGTTAATGTACCAAGTAAAACTGTCGTAGAACGTCTCGTATTGGAATGTGGACAAACTTTTAACCGATGGCCTTACCTTGCAAGAAGCTAAGCCGCCGTATACAAAGTAATACTTCGTGTTCAAAGCAGCAAATTAATATACATTTTGATGTCTGGCTCCTGAATTTCATCCATGGATTAGAAGATCGAGCGTCAAGCCGTTCAAGATTGTTGCTACCTTCCTTGAGAATCGAACGGCTATCAGTAGCTTCACATACCCTACGATACCGAGAGGCAAGCCTGGAATTCCCGGAGTAAGTCCGCTGATCAGTACCGGCAATAGACTCCATAATTCACGAGTTCAATATTTCAGTACAGCATCACACACTTGTAGAACGTCACGTATTGGAACACAGTCAACCTTTTCACAGAAGACCTCACCTTCCTGAAGCTAACCCGCTGAATCGAGAGTATAACTTCATGCTGAGAGACAGTAGTTAGTATTCCACTTAGATACGGGCGCCTTATCTTCATGTATGAATTAGCAGATCAGGGGTCAAGCATTTCGAAAACGGTACCTGCCTCCTGATGATCAAACCTAATTCAATTGCTACGCCTATCCTGTGATTCCGAGTGCCAAACGAGGCATTCCCGGAATAAATCTGCTGAACAGTATTTGCAATGGACACATTATTCCACGTCTGGAACATTAAGGTACAGCCCCAAACTATTTGACACGTTACCAATTTGTATCGAGCCAACCTTATACCGAAAGCAATACCTGCGGTGAATCTAACCCGCTGTATCTAGACTGCAACAACGTGTCCACTGGAAAAATTACTATAAATTTTAGTGAAGGGCACCCTAATTTCATGAATGAATTCGAAGGTCGAGGGTCTGATCGTTACCATATTCTTTGAGAGTAGGACGGTTAAATTGATAGCTTCACCAATCCTGTGATTCCGACGTTGAATCCAAGTATCCCGAGTGTACATCCGATGTTCAGTATTGGCAATGTACACCTTAATACACTGTATAAAGATTAAATTACATAGTCAAACCGTTCGAGAACATTTCCAATTGGAATGAAACGAGCCGTTTCACCGGAGACCTAACTCTCCGCGATCTAAACTCCCTGTATCGTTAGAATATCTCCGTATGCAGACACATATTGATTTGAACTTTACTGACGGACACCTTAATTTCATGCACCAAGTAGCAGGCCAAGGGACAAACCGATCGGGAAGGTAACCACCGTGTTTTTGAGAGTGGCACAGATAATTCAATAGCTTTACCTATCCAGATATTCGGCGTGTCGAACCAGGTATTCCAGCAGTAAATCTGCTGCACAGTATTGGCAATACACACGATAATTCTCGGTATGACATTAATGTAGAGAGTCAAGTCATAGGAGAACATTACCAATTGGTATTATGTCAATAATTTTACCCAATACCTTCCCATCCGAGAACCCAACCCGATGTAGCGAGTGTCATGTTTAATGTTCACGATACGAAATATCCAGAATCACCCATCCAGCCATTCCGAGATCTGAACCAGCTATGCCAGGATTTAATCCGCTGAACAGTATTGATAATAAATATCATAATTCACATATTGAGTACTAAACTACAGCGTGAAACCGTTTGAGAACGTTACCAATTCATATAAAGTCCAAACGTTTTACCGAATGCCTTACAGTCTGAGATCCTAACACGCCGTATGGAGAGTATAGCTACGTGTTCAGAGAAGCACATTATTATACAATTTACTGACGTCACCTTGAACACATGTACGAAATAGAAGATCGAGTGTCAAACCGTTCGAGATCCTTACCACCTTCTTGAGAGACGAGTAGTTACGTCAATAGCTTCACCTATTCAAAGATTCCAAGAGCCATACGAGGTATTCCGGTAGTAAATCCGCTGACCGCTTTGGAACAGACGTATTATTTCACGGTATGAATATTGAAGTAGAGATTCAATCCGTAGGAGAACATTACCAGTTCGAATAATGTCATTCTTATTATCGAATACCTAACATTAGGAGAACCTAACACGCTCTAGCGAGTGCCTGGCTTAATGTTCACGGAAACAAATTTGAAGAAATATTAGTACACGGACACCACATTTCCATGTATAAATAGCAAAATCGAATATCAGACCGTTAAACAACGATATCACCATCCTTGGGAGTCGAACAGATATGTCAATAGCTTCACCTCTCCGGTGAAGAATTAAACCATGTATACCGGGAGCAAATTCGCTGTTCAGTATTGGCATTGTAAACCATACTTCACGCGTTATATATTGAAGTACACTGTCAAACCGTGGTAGCACGTTACCTATTGGAATGGGGTCAATCTTCTAACCGTACACCACACCAACCAAGAAACTACCCGATGTATCGAGAGTATGACTTCGTATGCAAAGAAGCAAATTAGTATACACTTTAGTGACGACAGCCTTAATGTCATCTATCAATTAGGAGATCGAGGGTCAATCACTTTGTGAGCTTTATCACCTTCTTTGTCGATCGAACGCCTGAGACAATAGCGTCCCCTTTTTTATGATTCCGAGAGTCAAATGAGGCATTCCGGGTGTAAATCCCTGTGCAGTATTGGTATTAAAAACCCTACTTCCCGGGGTAAATATTACAGTACAGGGTCACACAGTAGTGCAACGTTCCCTACTGGTACAGATTCTACCCTTTCACCGAAGGCCGTACCTTCCGAGAAGCTAACCCGCTGTATAGAGAGTATAACATCGTGTTCAAAGGAACAAATTAGTATACAATTTAGTGATTGAACCTTAAATTCATGTACGAATTAGAATATCGATGGTCAAACTGTTGGAGAACGTTACCAGCGTCTTTTAGATTCGATCGGCTAAATCTATTGCTTCAGATATTCTGTCACTCCAAGAGTCAAATCTTGCAATCTGGAACTAAGTCCGCTGAAGTTTATTGGCAACTGACTCCTTAGATCACGGTATGAATATTATTGTAGAGAGTCACACCGACGGATAACATTACCAATGCGCATCAGGTCATTCCTCTTACCACATACCATAACATCCGAGAGCCTAACGCGCTGAAGCGAGTGTACTGCTCAATGTGCACGGAAACAAATTAGTAGACATATCAGCGGACGAACACCTCATGCCTGTGCATAAAGATCAACATCGAGAGTCAAAGCGTTCGAAAGCGTGACCACAATCTGTGAGAGACGAACGGCTATGTCAATAGCTTCACGCATCCTGCAATTACAAGAGTCAAACCAGATATGCCGGGAGTAAATGCACTTTACAGTATTTGGAATAGACGCATCAATTCTCGGTTTGAATATAAAAGAAGGCCATAAAGCCGTTGTAGAACGTTATCTACTCGTGTAGGGTTAAACTTCTTACAGATTGCCTCCCCCTCCGCAAAACTGACCCCCCGTGATGAGAGTACAACACCGTGTTCAGATGTACGAAGCAGTTTTCTTTTTCTGCGGCGAGCACCATAATTTCATGCATGAATTCGAAGATCGAGGGCCTAACCGTCGGGATCGTTACCACCGTCTGTGAGAATCGAACGTCAACCAATAGCTGCACCTATCCCTTGATTCTGAGGGCCAAACTGGGTATTCCGGGAGTAAATCCGCTGATCTGTATTGGCAGTAGACAACACATTTCATGGTATTAAAAATAATGTACCGAGACTATCCGCTGTAGAACGTCACCTCCATTTCTGAGAGTCGATGGGCTAAGTCAATAGCTTCTTCTATCGTGTGCTACCGAGAGTGTAGCCTGGTTTCGAGTGTAAGTCTGCACAAAACTATTGGCAACATACACCTCAACCCGCGTTATGTATATTCAAATAAAGAGCCAAACCCTCGGAGAACATTACCAATTGTTATAAAGTCCATCTTTTCCAGAATTCCTAACTTTCTGTGAACCTAACCGGCTGTATCTAGAGTATAACTTCGTATTTCGAGAAGCAAATTAGTATTCATTTTAGTGACGGACGACTTAATTTCCAGTATGAATTAGAAGATCGAATGACGAACACTTCGATAACGTTACCACCGTATTTGAGAGTCGAACGGTTAGCTCAATTGCTTTACCTATCGCGTCATTCCGAGAGGCAAACCATGTATTTCTGGAGTAAGTCCGCCGGACAGAACTGGCATTAGGCACACTATATCATGGTATAAGTATTAACGGACAGCATCAAGCCGTTGTAGAACGTTACGGATTGGAATAAAGTCAAACTATTAACCGAATGCCTTACCGTCAGAGACGCTAACCCGCCCTATCGAGAGTATAGGTACGTGCTTAGGGAAACACATTAGTATACAATTTATGGACAGGCACATTTACTTCATGTATAAATTAGTTGCATGTGGACCAAACCGTTCGTGAACGCTACAACCTTCTATGAGAGTCGAACGGCGAAGTCAATTGCTACACCTATGCTGTGAATCCGAGAGTCAGACAGGGTACTCCAGTAGTAAATCCGCAGAACACTATTTGCAATGGACACCCTATTCCACTGTATAAATATTTAACTATAGAGAGAAACCGCTGGAGAACAATACCTATTGGTAGTATGTCAATCTTTTCACCGGATATCGAAGGAAAACTTCGTGCTCACAGACACAAATTAGAATGCATATTAGAGACGGACACCTTGATTTCAAGCATGAAACAGACAGTCGCGGAACAAACCGTTTGAGAACGTCACTACGTTCGATGTGGGTCGCACATCCATGTGAATAGGATCATATATTCTGCGAATCCGAGAGTCAAACGAGGTATTCCGTTAGTAAATCCGCTGAGCAGAATTGGCAGTAGGCACTGTAAATAAAGGTATGATTATTAATGTAGTGCGCCAATCCATCTGAGAAAGATACAATTGGTTTAAAGCCAAAAGTTTTACTGGAGACCTTACCCCCCATAGATTATCTCGCTGTGTCGGGTGTATAAGTTCCTGTTCAGCGGACCAAACTTATATACATGTTAGTGACGAGCACCTCAATTTCGTGTACGAAAAAGAAGGTCAAACGTCATGCCGTTTGATAACGTTCCACCTCTTTTGCGTGTTGCACAGCAAAGTCAATAGTTTCATTCATAATATTATGCAGCGAGTCATATCAGGTATTCCGGAAGTAAATTTGCTCAACAGAATTGCAAAAGACACATTAATTCACTGCATGAATATTAAAGTACAGTGTCGATCGTTGTAGAACGATACACATTGGTATGAAGATATCTTCATGATCGATGGCCTTACCATCCCAGAAACAAACACGCTGCATCTAGAGTATAGCTTCGTGTTCAGAGAAACACATTAGCTTACATTTTACGATGAGCGCCAAAACTTCATGCATGGCTTAGCAGACCGAGGGCTACACCGTTCGACAACGTTAGAAGCTGCATTGAGTGTCGCATAGCTAAGGCAATATCTTCTCCTATCCCGTGGTTCCTAGCGTTAAACCAGTCATTACGGGAGGAAGTACGCTGAATTATATAGGCAATTAGCACGATAATTTACGGGTTGTGCATTAAAGCAGAGAGACTAACTGTCGGAGATCATCAGCAATTTGGATAGAGGCACTCTATATACCGAAGGCCTTACCTTCGAGAACATAACCCGCCGTATCAAGAGTATAACTTCGCATTCAGAGATCGAAATTAGTATTCACTTCAGTGACGGGCACCTTAATTTCATGTATGAATCAGAAGATCGAGAGTCAAATCGTTCGAAAAGCGTTACCGTATTCTATGAGAGTCGAACGGTGAAGTCAATTGCTACACCTATGCTGCAATCCGAGAGCCAAACCAGGTACTCCGGGAGTAAATTCCCAGTACATTATTGGCAATGGACACATCAATTCACGGTATGAATATTGAGGTACATAGTGGAACTATTGTAGGACGTTACCTATTGCTATAGAGTCATACACCTTACCGAAAGCCTTACATTCGGCGAAGCTAACCCGACTTATCGATAGTATAACATCGTGACTAAATACAGAAATTAGTAACCATTTCAGTGACGGGCACCATAACTTCATGCACGAAGAAGAAGAACGAGCGCCAAACCGTTCGAGAACTTTAAAAATTGGCATAAAGTCATTCGTTTTACTGAACGCCTTACCTTCCGTGAACCAATTCCGCTGCATCGAGAGTATGACTTCGGGCTCAGAGAAGCAAATAAGTATACATTTCAGTGACGAACACCTCAATTTCATGTGTCAGTAGGATGATCGAGGGTTAGACAATACGATAACGTTACCACTTTCAGTGAGAGACCAATAGCGAAGCTGCTAGCTTCACCTATACCGCGGTTCGGAGAGTCAAACCAGGTAACCGTGGAGTCAATCCGCTGAACAGTATTGCCAATGGACACTTTAATTCTCGGTTTTAATGTTTTGTCGAAAGTCAGACGTTTTATCGAAGAGCTAACCGTTTGAAATACTGACCAGCTGTATCGAGAGTATGGAAGCGGTTCAGAGGGACGAAGTAGTATACATTTTAATGACGAGAACATTAGTTTCGTTTATGAATTAGAAAATTGAGTGTCAAACCGCTCGAGAACGTTGACATCTTCTATGAGAGACGAACGGTCAAGCCAATGGCTTCACCTAGGCTGCGATTCCGAGAGTCATACCAAGTATTCCAGGAGTAAACATGCTGAAGAGTATTCGTAATGGACACCTTAATTGACGGTTTGAATATTAAATATAGAGCGTCAAACGGCTAGAGAACGATACCAATTGCTATAAAGTCAATCGTACTACCGTAGACCGTACCTTCCGCGATCCTCACCGGCTTCATGGAGAGTATAACTACGTGATCAGAGAAAGAATCTTGCACTCGTTTCGGTGTCGGGAACCTTATCTTCATATATGAATAGAACGTCGATGGTCCAAAGGTCCGGGAAATTTACCACCATCTTTGATAGTCACAAAGCTAAGCCAATAGCATCACCTGTCCTGTGGCTGCGAGAGAAACACTAAGCCATCTAGGAGAAAACCCGATCAAAAGTATTGGCAATATACACCTTATTTCTCGGTGTGCGTATTAGAGTAGAGCTTCAGGCCGATAGAGAACGTTATAACTTGGAAAAGAGTCAAACATCTTGCCGAAAGCCGTGCCTGCCAAGGGTGTAATCCGCTGTAGCGAGTGCCTTGCTAAATGTTCACGGAGACAAACAAGTAGACATGATATTAGGCGGCCACCAAATTTTTGTGTATAAATTTCAAAATCGAGAGTCAAACCGTTAGAAATCGATACCACCTTCTTTGGAAGTCGGATGGCTATCAAGAGCATCACTAATCCTGTGATCCTGAAGTCAAAACACTTATTCCGGGAGTAATTCTGCTCTACAGTGTTGGCGTTATACACCCTACTTCCTGGTATAATTATTAAAGTGCAGAGTCAAGCTGTTGTGGAACATTACGGATTGGCATAGAGTCAAATGTGTTGCGAAGGCCTTATATTCCGATGAACCATCACGCTGCAGAAATTCGCTTGCTTAGTGTTCACCGGAACAAACTATTGGCCCTTTGGCAGACGGACACCTTATTTTCATGTATGAATAGATCGATCGAGGGACAAACAGTGCGAGGACGTTACCACCTTCTTCGAGAGCCCAACCCCCATATCAATAGATACACCTAACCCGTGATTCCGAGGATCAGACCACGTATTCCGGGAGTGAGTCTACAGTGCAGTATTACCGATGAACACGTTCACTCACGGTACGAATATTAATGTGCAGTGTCAATTCTTTGTCTAACGTTACGTATCGGTATAGCGTCAAACATTCTACCGAAGACCTTACTCTCCGCTTTCCTAACCGACTGTATCGATATTCTAATTTCGTTTTCATGGAATCAACCTATTTATTCCTTTTAGTGACGGACACCTTCACTTCATGTATGCATTAACAGATCTATGGTAACCGTTAGAGAACGAGAGCACCTTCTTTGAGAGATGAACGGCTATGTCAATAGCTACACCTATCCTGTGCTTCCAAAAGAGAAGCCAGGCATTGCCGGAGAAACCAACTTATCACTGTATGCATTAGACACACTATTTCACGGAATAAATATTTGAATACACAGTCAATCCTTTGTAGATCATTACCTATTGGTACAGTGTCATACTTTGTACCCAAGGCCCTACCTTACGAGAACTTAACCCGCTGAAACGAGAGTGTCGCTACATGTACAGAGAAACAAATTATAATACATTTTGGGACGGGCACCGTAATTTCATGTTCGAGTAAGTAGATGGAGAGTCAAGCCGTTCGAGAACATCACCACCTTCCTTGAGAGTCAGACTGCTAAATCCATAGCTTCACGTATTCTGTTATTCCTATGGTCACACTTGGTATTCCAAAATCAATCCTCTGTACACTATTGGCAATGGACACTTAATTTACGGTTTGAATACTAAAGTAGTGCGTGAAACCGTTTGAGAACGTTACCATTTTGTACAAAGTCAAACGTTTTATCAATTATCATACCTACCGAGAACTTAACACGCTGCAGCGAGTGTGTAGCGTAATGTAAACCGAAACAAATAAGTATACATTGTAGTGGCTGGCACCTTAATTTCACGTATGGATGAGCATATCGCGAGGCAAACCGTTCCAGAACGTTACCACCTTCTTTGAGTATGGCACACATAAGACAATAGCTTCACCTATCATGTGATTCCGAGGGTCAAACCAGGTATTAACGGAGTATATCCGTTGTAAAGTTTTGGCAACTGACATCGTTTTTAGCGGGTTGACTATTTATGCTGAGAGTCAAGCGATTTGAGAGCGTTAGCAATTGGTATAAAGTCAAGCGTTTTACGCAAGGCCTTACCTTCCGAGAACTTCACCCGCTGGATCGAGAGTAAAACGTCGTGTTCACAGAAAGAATTTATTATTCATTTTAGTGACGGCACCTTTGCTTAGTGTATGATTTAGAAAATCTAGGGTCAAACAGTTCGAGATCGTTACCTCCTTGTTTGAGTGTCGATCGGCTAAGTCAATAGGTTCACCTATCCAAAGATTCCTAGCGGCAATCTAGGTGTTCCGCGGGTAAATCTGCTGAACTGTATTGGCAATAGACACCTTAATTCGCGGTACGAATATTAAAGTAGAGCGTCAAGCCGTTGCAACGCTTTATCGTTTCGCATAGAGTCAAACAATTTGCCGAAGGCCCTACCTTCCGAGAAAACCAGCCCTCTGTACGGGGTGCTCTGCATCGTGTTCATGCAAAAATATAAGTAGACATTTAATAGGCGGGCACCTTATCTTCATGTATGAATTGGAATATGGAGGGTCAAACAGTACGGGAATGTTATCACCTTTGTTGCGAGTCGAACGGCTAAGTCAATAGCTTCATCTATCCTTTGTTTCGGTGAGTTAAACCAGGTATTTCGGGTGTAAATCCTCTGAACAGTATTGGCAACTGACACCTTAAACCACGGTTTCAGTATTTGAATAGAGCGTCACGTCGTTTGAGAAGTTTACCAGTTGACATAATTTCATTCCTTTTACAAGAGAACTTTCCTTCCGTGATCCCCACGGGCTTCAGTGTGTGTATAAATTCGTGTTTAGAAAACGAAATTAGCATTCACTTCAGTATCGGACACCTGATGGTCTTGTATGGGTCAGAAGATCGAGGGCCCACCTGTTAGAGAACGATACCACCTTCTGTGATTTGTATTTGTATTTTTCAGTCAAACCCTTGAAGATCGTTGCATACTCGCATAGCGTCAAACCTGTTACCGAAAGCTTTCCCTTTCGAGAAGCTATCCCTCCGTATCGAGAGTAATACTTCGTGTGGAGAGAAACATATATGTATACATATTAGTGATTGGCACCATAGTTCCATGTATGAATTACAAAATCAAGATACAAGCCGTTCGAGAATGTTACCACCTTCTTTGAGTGTCGACCGGCCATGTCAAATGCTTAATACATTCCGTGAATCACAGAGTCTAACGAGATATCCGGTGTAAATGCGCTGTACAGTATTGGCAGTAGACAACTTACTTCGCGGATTGGAAATTAGAATGGAGCGATACACCGTGTGTGAACGTTACTATTGCTATAAAGTCAAACATCTTACCGAATGCCTTACCGTCCGAGAAGCTTCCCCTCCGTATCGAGGGTATTGCTAACTGTTTTGAGAAACATATTAGTATATAATTTAGTGGTGGCACGAGAAATTCATGTATGAATAAGACTATCGAGGGACAAAGCGTCTGATAACGTTACCACCTTCTGTGAGAGATGAACAGCTATGTCAATAGCATCACCCATCCTGCGTTTCCGAGAGTCATACCAGGTATTCCGGGAGTAACCGCGCTGAACAGCATTGGAAATAGATACCTTAATTCGCGGAATGATTAATTAGGTAGAGTGTCAAACTGTTTGCGTGCGTTAGCAATTGGTATAAAGTCAAACGTTTTACCGAAGGCCGCAGCTTCCGAGAAACTAACCCGCTGTAGCTAGTGTTATGCTTATTGCTCACGGAAACAAACTACTAGTCATTTTTGCCGACGGAAACCATATTTCTATTTATGAATAATCTCATCGAGAGTCAAACCTTTTCAGAACGATCCCACCTTCTTGACGGGACGAACTGCTAAGTCAATAGCTGCTACTATCCTGTTATTTCGATGGTGAGACCAGGTATTCCGGAAGTTTATCCGAAGAACAGTATTGGCAATAGACACCTTATCTCGCCGTATGAAGGTTAAAGTACAGCGTTTAACCGTTGGAGAACATGAGCAATTGGCATAAAGCCGACCACTTTACCAATGACCTTACGTTCCGTGAATCTATCCCGCTTCACCGAGTGTGTTACTTAGTGTACGCGGATACATATTATTAGTCATTTTAACATACGGGAGCCCTATATTCATGTATGAATAGAAAAATTGACAGTCAAAGCGTTCGAGATAGTTACCACCTGCTGTGTGCGACGAACGGCTAAGTGAATTGCTTCGCCTATCCAGTGATTCGGAGAGTAAAACTAGGTATTCTTGGAATACATCCGCTGATCAGTATTGACAATACACACGTTAATTCACGGTATGAAGTTAAAGAAGACAGTCAACCAGTAGGAGAACATTGCCATTTGGTATAAAGTCGTTACTTTCACCCAATACCATTACTTCAGAGAGCCGGACCCGCTGCAGCGATTGTCTTCCGTAGTTTTCACAGGCACAAATGAGTAAACATTTTAGCAGGCGGACACCATATTGTCATGTATGAGTAGAAAAATTGACAGTCAACCCGTTCGAGAAGGAAACCACCTTCTGAGACAGACGAAAGACTCAATCAATACCTACACCTGCCCTGTGATTGCAAGGGTCAGACCAGGTATTCTGGGAGTCAATGCACAGCCCATTATAGCCGATAGACACATTTGTTCATGGAATGAATATTAAAGTATGGCGTCAAACCTATATAGAACGTTGCCTATTGATATAGTGTCAAACCTTTACCGAAGCCATTAACTTCCTAAATCCCATCCCGTTGTAGAGAGTGTCTTGCTTATTGATCGCGGAAACAAATTGGTAGCCAGTTTAGCAAACGGAGTCCATATTTTAATTTATGACTGTGTATGTCGAGAGCCAAACCGCTTTAGAACGTTATCACCACCCCTTTGAGTCGAACGGTTAAGTCAGTAGTGTCACGTATCCTGTGATTCCGCCAGTCAAGCGAAGTATTCCGGGAGTGAATCCGCTGAACAGTTTTACAATAGACATCTTAATTCACGGTATGAATATTGTAGGAGAGTGTCAATCCGTCTGAGAACATTACTAATTGTCATAGTGTCCTTCTTTTTACCGAACACATTACCTTCATGGAACGTATCCCGCTGTAGCGAGTGTCATGCTTAGTGCTCACAGAAACAAATGAGTTGGCATTATAGCAGAAGCACACCTTATTTTCTCGTATGAATTAGAACTTCGAGTGTCAAACCGTCAGAGACCGTCCCCACCTTCTTTATGAGTGGAACGGCTAATTCAATAGCTTCTCCCATCCTACCATTCAGATAATCAAATCAGGTATTCGGGAGTAAATGCGCTGTACAGAATTGACAATGGGTGCCTCTATTCACGGTTTGAATATTAAAGTAGAGCGTCAAATTGTTTTGAGTGCGTTGCCTATTTGTTTGAAATCCAACGTTTTACCGAAAACCTTACCGCCCGTGAAGCTAACTCGCTGTAGCGTGTGTCTTGCTTAATGTTCACGGAAACGAATGTGTAGACATGTTAGCAGACGGGAACCACATTTACATGTATAAGCAGCAAAATCGAGAGTTAAGCCTAAGTCAATAGCTAAATATACCCTGTAATTCCAGGAGTCAAACCTCGTACTTCGCGAGTAAATACGCTGAACTGCTTTAGCAATATTGCCGGGATATGAATATTAATGTAGAGAGTCAAACCGTAGGGAACATTACGTCAGTTATGGAGTCATTCTTTTTAATGAAGGTCTTTACTTGCGAGAAGATAGCGCGCCGCAGCGAGTATGTTGCTTAGTGTTAACGGAAACAAATTAGTATAAACTGGAGAGACGGTCACCTTAGTTTCATGTATGCATAAGAAGATCGAGGGTCCAACCGTTTGTGAACGTGACCACCTTCTTCGAGAGTCGATAGGCTGAGTCAACAGTTTAACCTATTCTGTGATTCCTCAGAGTCAAGCCTGGTATTCTAGGTGTAAGTCCACTGAACAGTATCGGCAATTGATACCTTAATTCACGGCATGAATATCACAGTAGTGAGTCCTAGTGTCAAACGAGTCATTCAGCGAGTATGTCCACTGAACTGTATTGGCAATAGGAACCATAATTCTCGGTTTGAATAGTAAAGTAGCTCCAAACCGTTTGGGAGCATTGCAAATAATAAAGTAATAAAATAATATAGTATTAAATCTAGCACATTACCGATGGCCTTACCTTCGGCGAATCTAACCCGCTGTTTCAGGCTTACAACATCGTGTTCAGAGGATCAAATTAGTAAAAATTCTAGTGACGGGGTGCTTAATTTCATTATGAATAAGAATATCGAGCGTCAAATCGTTCGAGAACGTTACCATCCACTTTGAGCATCGATCGGCTACGTCAATAGCTTCAGGCATCCTCTGATTCCGAAAGTCAGATCTGGTAATCCGTCATTGAGTCCGCTGAAGTTTTTTGGCAACTGACACCTTAATTCACGGCGTGAGTACTAATGTAGAGAGTCAGGCGGACGGAGAACATTATCAATCAGCATTATGTCATTCCTTTTAGTGAATACCATGCCTTAGGAGAACCTAACACGCTGTGGCGAGTGTCCTGCTTAATGTGCACGGGAACAAATTAGTAGACATTATAGCGGACGAACACCAGATGTTTGTGTATAAATATCAACATTGAGAGTCAAAGCTTTCGAAAAGGCTACAACCTTCTGTGAAAGTCGAATGGCTACGTCAATAGCTTCACGTATCCTGTGATTCGGAAAGTCAAACCAGATATTCCGGGAGAAAAGGCGCCGTACAGTATTGGCAATAGACATCTCAATTCACGGTTTGAATATTAATGAGGAGCGTTAAACCGTTTGAGAACGTTTCCAATTCCTACAAAGTCAAACATTTTACCGAATGCCTTACCGTCCGAGAAGCTAGCCCGCCGTATCGACAGTATAGCTAACTGTTTAGGGAAACACAATAGTATACAATTTAGTGATGCCACCTTAAATTCATACATGAATTTGATGATCGCTAGTGAATTCGTTCAAGAACGTTACCTACCTCTTTGAGAGTCGCATGGCCATACCAATAGATTTACATTTCCTGTGATTTCGAAAGATATGATATGTATTCTGGGAGAAAATCCACTGAACAGTATTGGCAATAGACAATCTTAATTCGCGATATGAATATTAAAATATAGCGGCAAACCGTAAGTGAACTTTACCCATTCGTATGACCACATTCTTCTTACCGGACACCTTACTTTCCGCGAACCAACCCCGGTGTATCGAGGGTATAAGTACGTGATTACAGAAGAAACTTTGTAACCATTTTAGTGTCAGGCGCCGTAATCTCATAGGATGAATAAGGAAATCGCGAGTCAATCCGATCGAGAACGTTATCACCTTCGATGAGAGGCTCACAGCTAAGTCAGTACCTCCACCGATCCTGTTATTCCGATAGTCAATCCAGGTTTATCGGGAGTCAGTCCGCTGTACAGTATTGCAAATCGACAACTTAGTTTTCGATTTGAATAATAAAGTACGCAGTCAAACATTTGTAGACTGTTACATATTGGGATTATGTCAACATTTTGTTATAAAACCATACCATCCGAGAACCTAAACAGATGTATCGAGAATATAACTTCGGATTCAGAGATTCATATTAGTATAAATTGCAGTGTTGGGCACCATAATTTCATGTATGAATGAGAAGATCGATGGTCAAACCGTTCGAGAATGTTACCACATTCTTTGTGAAATCGCACATATAACACAACAGCTTCACATATTCTGTGGTTCTGAGCGTCACACTAGGTATACAAGGAGTATATCCGCTGATGCTTAGTCGCAATGGACACCTTAATTCACGGTACCAATATTAAAGTTGAACGTGAAACTGCTTGAGATCGTTACCTGTTAGTACAGAGTCAAACACTTTAACGATGGCCTTACCTCCGTAAAGCTGACCTGCTGTATTGGGAGTAAAACACCGAGTTCAGAAGTACGAACTAGTATGCATTTTAGTGGCGAGCACCTTAATTTCATGCATGGATTAGAAGGTCGAGTGTCAGATCGTTCGTGAACATTTCCACCATCTGTGACAGACGAGCGGCTAAGTCAATAGCTTCACCTATCCTGTTATTGGTAGAGTCAAGCCAGGTATTGCGGGAGTACGTCCACTGGACAGTTTTGGGAATGGACACCTTAATTCACAGTTTGAATATTAAAGTAGAGCGTTAAACCGTTTGAGACCATTGCCAATTGGTATAAAGTCAAACACTTTACCGATGGCTTCATCTTCCGAGAAGCTAATCCGCTGTATCGAGATTATTTCTTCGTGTTAAAAGTCGCTAACCAGTATACATATTAGTGCCGGGCACCTTAATTTCATGTATGAATGAGAAGTTCGAACGTCAAACGTGAAACTATTGACATAGCGGTTGATCTCTCACAGAAGGTGGCAACGTTATCGAAAGGTTTGGCACTCGATCTTCTAATTCATAAATGAATTTAAGGAGTCGTCACTAAATTGTATACTAATGTGTTTCCATAAGCACGCAGTTATACTCTCGATACGTCGGATTAGCTTCTGGGACGGTAAGGCATTCAGTAAAGCACTTTACTTTACAGAAATTAGTATCGTTCTCGTACGGCGTGACTCCCTATTTTAATGGTCACTCCGCGAATTAAGGTACCAATTGCCAATACCCTTCAGCGCATTTGCCTCGGATTACCTGGTTGGTCTCTCGGAATTATAGGAAAGTTGAAGCTACCGACTTATCCGTTCGTCTCTGAATGAGGCCGTAACGTTCTCGAACGGTTTGACCATCGATCTTCTAATTCATATTTAACGGTAACGTGCCGCCACTGAAGTGAATACTAATTTCTTACACTGTACACGAGGTTATACTCCGATACAGCGGGTTAGTTTTTCAGAGGGTATGGTCATCGCCAAGGCGTTTGATCTTATAATAATTGGTAACGCTCTCAAACGGTTGGACGATCTATTTTAATGTCCAAACCGTGAATTCAGATGTCTATTGGCAATACTGTTGAGCGGATTCACTCCCGGAATATCTAGTTTCACTCTTGGAATCATTGGATGGCTGAAGCTATTGAGTCAGCCGTTCGGCTCTCACAGAAGGTGGTAATGTTTTCGAAAGCTTTGACCCTCGGTATTTTAATTCATACATGAAATTACGGGGACTGTCACAGAAATGAGGACTAATTTCTTTCTCTCAACACGTAGTTATACTCTCGAAACGGCTGGTTAGCATCACCAAAGGTAACGCCATCGGTAAAATATTTGACTTTGTACCATTTGCCAACGCTCTTAAACGCTTTGATGCTCTACTATTTTATTCAAACCGTGAAATAAGGAGTCTATTGACAATAATTTTCAGCGCATTTGCTCCTGGAACTCCTGATTTGCCTCTCGGAATCACATGATAGGTGAAGCTATTGTCACAACCGTTCGCCTCTCACGGAAGCTGGTATCGTTCTCGATCGCTTTGACTCTCAGTTTTGATATTTATACACAAACATGTGGTGTTCGCCCTCTAAGCTATCTATGAATTTGTTTTCCTGCACGTGTAGCAGGACACTAGCTACAGCGGGGAAGGTTCTCGGAAGGTGTGGTATTCGGTCAAAGGAATGACATTATGCTGATTGGTAACGTTCTCCGTCGGACTGTCGCTCTACCATAGATTTCATACGGTAAATTAAGATGTCAGTTGCCAATGAACATAGCGGACTTACTGTCGGATTACATGATTTGCCTCTCGAAATCACAGGATAGGTGAAGCAATAGACAGCCGCCCAAGTATCATAGAGGGTGGAAACATTCTCGAACGCTTAGATCCTCGATCTTCTTATCCGTAATGATATTAAGGACCTCATCACTATCATATTTTCCAATTTGATGCTCTGAACACGAAGTTACATTCTCGATAAAGCGGGCGAGGTTTGCGGAACATACGGCCTTCAGTAAATCGTTTGACTTTATAACAATTGGTAACGTTCACAAACGGAATCACGCTCAATTTTAATATTCAATCTGTGAATTAGGGTATCTATTGCCAACAGTGTTCAGCGGATTTACTCCAGGAATACCAGGTATGACTATCGGAATCACAGGATTGGTGAAGCGAATGACTTAGCCGTCCGATCCTCAAAGAAGGTGGTAACGTTCCGGATCGTTTTGACACCCGACCTTGTGTGTCATTCATGAAATTAAAGTGCCCGGCTTTAAAGCGTGTACTCATTTGTTCCTCTGAACACGTTGATATATTCTCGATACATTACTGTATCGAGAACACCGTATCAACCACACTGCAGTATGGGTATGACGATCCCACGGTGCTTGAGTTGGCCTCGAGGGGGCAGTGGTAAGCCCATATCGCGGGTTAGGGGACCCCGTCTTCGGACGGGTTAGTTCCTCCACGGGTGAGCGGCATGAGATCTGCTCGGGCGCTGGCCTGCAGGGCCAGTAGGGATTTAGAAAGGTCCCGGCCTACCCAAGGTTGGCGCCGCGGTACTTGCGGCCCGCGGACTAATTGGTAGGTGCGTGGTAAGGTGGGACACGTGCCGCGCTGATTGGGCGTATCACAATCCCGTGCCCATGGGGGCCGTGTGGATGAGCCCAAGTGGCAGGTGACGCACGTTAAATCTCGGATACACGTTGTAATTTGCATTTATGATATTTCCGATTTTATTTCAACATTTTCTATTTTTAGACTCAAGAATTATATTTTCTGGTAAAAGTGTCTTTGGAATTATTTATTTGCACGTTTGCGACTTTATCATATTAAATTCTTTGATATTTTATATGATTGACTGTATACGTGCCTACGGTTCCGGAGCGGCACGGCTGGAGTGGTCCTGTAGTTACTTACGGCAGATCGGGACGGCGTACTGGATGATCTTCGATAATTCCTTCAAAAATAATATTGATTTCTTCCCAGTTGTCCATTTCTTTGTACATACTGTAATTTGCAGTTACGATAATTTCTATTTCTTTCATAATTTTCAATTTGTAGTTTACATGATTGTATTTCTTAGTGAAAGTGCCTCCGGAGTTAGTTGAGTGCACGCTAATGACGTTATACTGTAAACTGATTGACATTTTATATGATTGCCTGTATGCGCACCTACGATTCCGGAGCGACACGGCTGGAGTGCTCTTGCATTTGCGTTCCCCAGATCGGAACGACACTACTGCATGGTCATCGTTAACTTCTCTAACCTTTATATTGTACTCTATTCGTCTTTTCCTTGTCATCCATTTCTATACACATACTGTAATTTACTGTTATGATAATTTGAATTTTTTTCAAAATTTTCATATTATATTCTAAGAAATTATATATGTTGATAAAAGTGCCTTCGAAAACAGTTGATTGTACGTTTCTTATATTATTTTGAAAAACTTACTGTTATTTTATATGATTATCCGTATACATACCTACGCGTCGGGAGCGGACAGGATTGGAGAAGACTTGCTGTCAGGTACGGTATATCGGTATATCGCAAATCTGCTCCTCACGGTATGCGCATCGGGGCTCCGGATCATCTCGTCGAAATGTCGTTCTAGTTGCATACTGTACATCGGAAATACGCTACTGGTTGCTCTTCGTTAATTCTTTTAATCTTTATGTAGTAACGTATGCATTTTGCTCACTTTGCTGTTTAATACTACACATGGTAATTTATTGTTCTGATATATCCGATTCATTTCAATATCTCCTATCCTTTATTATATGTATTGCAATTTTTGTTAAGAGCATGCTAGGAATTAGTGGTGTGTACGATTATGACAATATTCCGTTAAATTCTTCGTCATTTTATATAACTATCCCTATACGTACCTACTCTTCGGAGCTACGCGTCTGGAATGGTATTGTAGTTGCATATGGTGCATCGAAGCGACACTACTGTCTGGTCCTCGTTATTTTCTTTAACCCTAATGAAGTATCGTATGCATTCTTTCGCAGCTTTCTATTTAGTACAACACACTGTTATTTACTGGAATGGTATTTTCTCATTTCATTTTCAAAATTTCTAAATTCTTATACAAAAAATTGTGATTTTTAGGAAAAGTACCTTTGGAGTTACTTGAGTGTACATTTATGACAATAATCTGTTAAACATATTGTTATCTTATATTATCTGTATTCGTACCTACGCTTCCGAAGCGACAGGGCTGGAGGGGTCTTGCTCTTGCTTTCGGTTGATCGGTGTGGCACTACTGTATGTCCCTTGTTAATTCCTTTAACCTTAACGTTGCACCGTATGCTTTCCTTCCCAGTTCGGTATTTATTTATACATAATGCAATTTACTGTTACGACATTTTGGATGTTCTTTAAAATTTTCAAATTTTGGTTTGAAAATTGGATTTCATAGTAAAATTGTCTTTGGAACTAGTTGAGTGCACGATTATTACATTGTTTTGTTATACTTAGAGTTATTGAATGTGATTATCTGTAGACCTACCGACGCTGTTTGAGCAACAAGACAGGCGAGGCCTTGCTTTTGCGTACGGCAGATCGGAGCCGCAATAGTGGGTGGTCAAAGTTGGTTTCATTAAATTTGACTTTTTACCGTAGTCAATTTTTCCTGTTTTCCATTTATTTACGCAAATTGTAATAAGCTGCCCTAATATTTTCGATTTTTTTGACAATTTTCAATTTCTAATTTTAAAATTATATTTCCAAGTAAAGGTGTCTTTGGAATTGTGTGTGTACGCTTATGACAACATTTTGTTAATTTCTTTGATTTTTTTCCATGATTGTTTGTATAGGTTCCTACGATTCCGGAGCGACACGACTGGAGTGGTCTTGTAGTTCCGTACGCCAATTCGGAACGGCATATTGCATGGTCACCGCTAATTTCGTTAAGCATAATATTGTACCGCACACTTTTCGTCGCTGTTTTCTATTCCTTTCTTACACTGTAACTTACGGTTTTGATACTATCGGTATTTTTTCTAATTTTCAATTTTTAGTGTAGAACATTGTATTTCTCAGTAAAGTTGACATTGGAACTATTTGAATGAACGTTCATGACATTATTCTGATAAACTTATTGGTATTTTATATGAATGTCTGTATATGTACGTACGCTATCGGAGTGATACGACTGGTGAGGTTTCGTATTTGCTTACGACAGAACGGAGTGGCACTACTGGATGGTCTTCCATAATTTCGTTAACCTTGATTTTACAACGAATGCATTTCATACATGTTATCTATTTATTCATTCATAGTATAATTTACTAATATGACATTTTCTATTTTCATCAATGGCTTCAATTTTTAGTGTATAAAGTTGTATTTCTTTGTAAATGTGCCTTTGGGAACAGTTGAGTGTACGTTTATAATTTTGTCACAGGGTAATATGTTGCAAGTATTGAAATAGAATATAAGTGGGCGGAACTTCAATCTTGGTGGTAGAGCCCCCATTTCTAAAGAAACTATGTTTTCTTATATTAATACTTATATCGTAAAATAAGTGCAATACAGATGTTGAACAGTCTTAAATATTTAACGTAGGTTTTCAGGATAGGTAATCGAATGCAGAAACGTTTCGTTTGAGGTATAATGTAGAACTGCTGTATTCGTTTGTGTTCGGTTATTATACTATAATTTTCTGGTTGAGTAGGCGGCTTTCAGCCACATGTTGTCTGGCTTTGGCTGATTTTGCTACGGTTGCTGTCTGGGCGATGCGTCTGGTGATGCGTGGACTGGAGTTTGGCTGGCGTCACAATATTGTGAGGAAAATCTTATTGTTATTTTACTTGATTGCCCGAATACGTACATACGCTAGCGAAGACATTGCTGGTCATGTGTTCTAGTTGCGTACGGTAAATCGAAATTGCATTACTGGATGGTCATCGTTAATTTCGCTTAACCTTATTGTGGTTCCCATATGCATTCTTTCGCAGTAATTTACTCTTATGATATTTTCGATTTTCTCCTAAATTTTCAGTTCTTAGTTTAAAAGACATTTATAACAGAGCATTTGGAAATAGTTGAGTGTACGTTATGATATTATTTTTTTAGGCTTATTGTTATTTTATACGATTGTCTCTATTGGAATATACGCTCCGGGATCGACACGGCCTGACGATGTCTTGTAGTCGCATATGGCAGACCGGAACGGCACGACTGGTTGGTCTTCGTTCATTTCCTTAAGCATAATATTGTGCCGTATGCATTCATTCTCAGTTTTCAATCTATTTACAAACACTGCAATTTTCTATTATAATTTTCGGATTTCTACAAAGTTTTCAATTTTCAGTTTATATAACTGTATTCCCTAGGAAAAGTGTCCTTGGAGTTAGTTCAGTGCATGATTGTGACATTATTTTGTTGCACTTATTGTTATTTTATATAATTGTACGTATACGTACCAACACTGCCATGTACAGCACAACTGCAGTGGTCTGGTAGGTGCTTTCGGTTGATCGGAGCGGCATTACTGGACGGCCTTTGCTAACATCTATAACCTTGATTTTGTACTGTATGTATTTTTTCACAGTCAACCATTTATTTACACGAACTGCAATGGATTACTATGACCATTTCGATTTGTTTTCAAAATATCCGATTTTTAATTTCAAAGATAGAATTACTTAGAGAAAGCGTCTTTTGAATTGGCTGAGTTTACGTTTATGACAATATTATGTTAAACTTACCGTAATTTTATATTTATTTTCTGTACATGCACATACTCCTCCGCAGCGACGCAGCGGGAGTGGATTTGTTGTAGCGTGCGGTTTATCGGTGCGACTCGACTATGGCCGTCAACGTATGCGCATTGACGCAACGGGGCGACAGGACGGAAATGGACTTGCAGCTGCGTACGGTACCGCGGAGCCGCAATATTGGAATGGTTTCGTTAATTTCATTGGGTCGTGATATTTTAGCGTATGCATTTTTGTTTTGCTTTCCAATTATTTCTACATAATGTAACATATGGCTACGATACGTCCGATTTTTTTCGAAATTTCAAATTTATTTTAAATAATGTATTTTTCTAGTAAAAGCGTCTTTCGAGTTAGTTGAGAGTACGTTTATGCCTATATCTTGTTAAATTCTTTGTTATTTTATATGATAGTCAGGGTGGTGTTGCAGTTGCATACAGTAAATCGGAGCATCAATACTGAATGGTTCACGTTAACTTTGTTTAATCTTGAGAGTGTAACCTAGTACACTTCTCCCATTGTTCTACGTATTTCGGCATACTGGAATTTATTCATATGGCATTTTCGACTTTGTACATAGTGTCTTATTTTTAATTTTGAAACTTACACTTCTTAGGAGAAACTTCTTTGGACATAGCTGAGTGTACGTTTATAACAATATTTCGTTAAACTGTTGTTTAAGCGAGAGCGACACGAATTTCAGTGGTCTTGTAGTTGATGTTCGAAGTATTGGGACGACCGTACTGTATGGACTTCGTTAATTTTCCTTAACCATGATATTGTACCGCATGCATTTCCTCTCAGTTTTCTATTTGTTTATGTACACAGTAGTTTGCTGGTATGATATGTTCAATTTCTTTCAAAATTTCCAATTTTCTATTACAGAAAATTTATTTCGTAGTAAAAATGTCATTGGAATTTTATGAGTGTTCCATTGTGACAATATTTTGTTACAATTGTTGTTGTATTATATGATTGCCTGTATGCATATCTACGCTTCCAGAACGACACGTCTGGAGTGGACCTGTAGTGGCATATGGCATATCTGTGAGGCACTACTGGATGTATTAAATTCCATATGCTGTAATTTACTGTTATGGTATGTTCGATCTTTCAAAATTGTAAATTTGTGTTTAGAAATTTATAATTCTTAGTAACTTGGCTTTGGAACTAGTTAAGTGTACGTTTATGATATTGTCTCTGGGAGATACGTGACAAGTATTAAAATAAAATATAAACTGACGGCTCATCATCCTCGGTCGACGAGACCCTTCTGTAGTGTAAAGTAGGTTTCTTACATTAATATATTTCTTAAAATAAGTGTAATATAGTTATTGAATAGTTTTAAATATTTAACGCAGAGTGTTCAGGATAGGTATTCGAATATAGAAACGTTCTGCTTCAGGTATAACGTAGAACTTATTTATTCGTTTGAGCTCTGGTTTTTATATTACAAGTTTCTGGTTGAGTATGCAGTTTCTGGTGATGTGTTGGCTGGTTTTGGCTAATTTTGCCACGCTTGTTGTCTGGCCGGGTTTCCGGTGATGCGTTGTCTGGATTTTGGCTAATTTCGCAACGGTTGTTTGTCTGGGCAATTCCGGTGATGCGGAAGCTGGATTTTGGCTGGCGTCACACGGTGATGCGTTGACTGGACTTTGGCTGGCGTCATGACATTATTTTGTTAAACTTGCTATTATTTTATATGAATTTCTGTATACGTACCTACACTTCCGGAGCGACACGACTGGAGTGGTCTCCTGGTTGACGATCGGAGGATTGGAGCGACCGTACTGTGTGGACTTCGTTAATTTCTTTAACCTTGATGTTGTACCGTATGCATTCTTTCCCTGTTATCCATTTAGTTGTACATACTTGCAATATACTGTTACGATATTACCCATTTTTATCATTATTTTCAATTTCTGGATACAGAGTTGTATTTTTAGGAAGTGTGTCTTTGAAAATAGTTGACTGTACGGTCTCTGACATTATTTTGTTCACCTTACTGTCATTTTAATGATTGCCTGTATACGTACCTTACGCTTCCGAGGCGACAATGCAGTAGTGGTCTAGCAGTTGCGTTTGCTATATCGGACCGTCGCTACTGTTATTATCTCTGTTAATTTCTCTAACCTTGATATTCTACGGCATGCATTTTTTTCCATTCGTTCATTTATTTATGCATTTTGTAATTTACAGATTATGATAGCTTCGATTTCTTCGAAATTTTCAATGTCTATTTAAAAAAATTGGATTTCTAAGTATCAGTGTCCCTGCAATTAGTTGATGCAGATTTGTGATCATACTTTGTTAAAAATATTGTCAATTTATTCGATTGCCTGTGAACGAACCTACGCTGCAGGAGTAATACGACTGGCGATGCCATGTAGGTGCGTACTGTAAATCGAAGGGCCCTATTTTATGATCATCGTAAATTTCTGTGAACTTGATATTGTACCGTATGCCTCCTTTCGCACTTTTCTGTTGATTCATACATACTGCAATTTTCTGCCTTACTACTTTCGTCTTTTTTCAAAATTCCCAATTATTAATTAAAAACAATGTGTTTTATTATGAAATGGAACTTCGGAATTAGTTGAGTGCACGATTGTGATAATATTATGTTAAACTTATTGTCATTTTATAAAATGGTCTGTATACGTACCTATGCTTCCGAAGCGTCACGGATGGAGTGGTCTTGCCGTGCATTCGGCTGAGCGGAGCTACAATACTCTATGGACATTATTAATTACTTTACCTTTAATATTGTACCGTAAGAATTCATACGCAGTTTTCTATTTATTTCTACATGTGGTAATTTACTGTTATGGTATCATCGATTTTTCAAAATTTTCAATTGTTTGTTTAAAAAATTGTATTTCTTGGTAAGATTGTTTCTTGACGTAGTTATGTCTACATTTATGACAATATTTTGTTGAATTTGTTGCTGCAATTGTATGATTGTCCGCATACATATCTACGCTGCTGGAGCGACACGAATGCAGTGGCCATGTTGTTGCGTTCGAGTAAGTCGAGCTACTCGGCAGTATGGTATTTGTCAATTTCATTAACCTCAATAATGTATCGTATGCTTTCTTTCGCAGGTTTCTATTTATTTCTACATAATCTAACTTACTGCTACGATATATTCAAAATTGTCAAACTCTTAATTAGGGAAATTATATTTTTTTGCGAAAAGGGTCTTTTGTAACAGGTGAGATTACGTATATGACAATATTTTGTTAGCTTGTTGTTATTTTATATGATTGTCTCCCTTCTTGCCTACTCTGCCGGAGTAACACGATTATCGAGGTCTTGTAGCTGCGTACGCCAGATGGGGAGCGGTGCTACGGAAAGGCCTTTCAGTAATTTCTTAACCCTGACATTGTAACGTATACATTCTTTCGCAGCTATCTATTTACTTTTACATGAAGTAATTTACTGTTATGATTTTCCGACTTTTTTCAAAATTTCAATTTTTTTGTTTGAAGAATTGTAATTTTTTAGTAAAAGTATCTTTTGAATTCGTTGGGTTTTACGTTTATGACAGTATTTTGTCACGCATGTTGTTATTTTATGTGACTATCTGTATTCGCACCCAACGCTGCGTGAGCGAGACGAACTGATTTGGCTTGCAGTTGCGTACGACAGATCGGAGACAAACTACTGTATAGTTTTCGTTAATTTCTATAACTGTGATCTTGTACTGCATGCATACTGTCGCAGTTTTGTGTTTACTTATGCATACTTTAAATTTACAATTATGATATTTTCGATATTTCTTCTAAATTTCTAAATTGTATTTATTAGAAAGAGTGTCCCTCTAATTAGTTGATTGCACGTTTGAGACAATACTTTGCTAAATTTGTTGTCATTTTATTTGATTGTCTGTATACGTAACTATGCTGCCTGTGCGACACGACTGTGGATGACTTGTCTTGCAAAGGCAGGTCGGAAGCGATAATAGCGTACGGTCATTGTTTATTTCTTTATCATATCAATGTACCCTAATAATTGTTTGGCTGATTTCCATTTTATTTCTACATACTGCAGTTTACTTTTATGATATTTTCGATTTGTTTCATAACTTCCAGTCTTTATATTCAAAAAACTGTATTTTTAAGGACAAATGTCTATGGAATTAGTTGTGTTTACATTTATGACAATATTCAGCTTATGCCTGTTGTTATTTTATATGATTGTCTGCAGACGTACCTCGCTTCAGCGCTACTCGAATGGAGTGTCTTGCAGTTGCTTTCGTCAGATAGGTGCTGCCCTACTGTGTGGTCCTCGTTAACTTCTTCATCCTTGATTTTGTACCGTATACGTTTCTTCCCGGTCTTCCATTTATTTGCACTATTTACACCAATTAAGTTTTATGAAATTTGTTCTGTATTCAAAATGTTGGAATTCATTAGTTTAAAAAATTGTATTTCTCCGTAATGGTGACCTTTATGTTAGTTGAGTGCACGTTTACGACATTATTCGATTATACTTAGTATTTTTGTATACGATTGTCTGTATACGTACCAACGTTGTCACAGTGGCACGACCGGCGGCGTCGTGCAGATTGCATACGCAAGAACGAAGCACAACTACGGGATGATCGTCGATAATTTCTTTAACCTTGATTTTGTACCGTATTCTTTTTTCACTCCATTTTCTTGTTATATATACAAATTCATAATTTTACTGTCATGATATTTTCGATTTTTTTCACATTTTTCAGTCTTAGTTTAAGAAATAGTATTTCACTAGTAAATGTTCCTTTTGAATTAAGTGAGTTTCGGCTTGGGTCAGTATTTTGCTAAGCTCGTTATTTTGTACGAATGTCTGTATAGGACCTGTGCTTCCGGAGCGACACGGCTGAAGTGGTCTTATAGTTAGGAACGTCAGTTCGGAGCGACATACTGTAAGGTCTTCGTTAATTTCTTTAACCGTGATATAGTACCGTATGCATTCTTTCGCAATTTTCCATTTATTTATACATACTGCGATTTATTACCCTGATATTTTCAACTTTTCTCATGATTCCCAATTTTTTATTTGAAAAATTGTATTTCCTAGTAAATTTGTCATTGGAATTAGTTAAGTGTACGTTTATGACATTATATTCTTGAATCTGTTGTTGTATTATTTGGTTGTCGGTAAAGTACCTTCGCTTCCGTATCGACACGGGCTGGAGTGGAGTTGGAGTAGCGATCATTAGATCGGAGCGGCACTGTTGTATGGTCTTTGCTTATTTCTATAGAGCTTAATGATGTGCCATATGCATTCTTACAAAGTTCCCTCTTTGATTCTACACACCATAACTTACCTGCCATAATATTTCGATTTCATTCATAATTTCCAGTTCCTAATTTAAAAAATTAATACTTCATTAGTAAAAGTGTCTTTTGAATTAGATAAGCCTGCCGTTATGCCAAAGATAGTGTTTAATTCTTTGGTATATTATAGGATTGTCTGAGTACAAACCTACGCTTCCAGAGCGACTACGCCTATAGTGGACCTATAGTAGTATATGGCATATCGGTGCGGCACTACTATCTTCTTTAATTTAATTTTAATTAATTTAATTAATAACTATAATTTGAATAATTATAATTATTAATAATAATAACTTTAATTTTAATAATTTTAATTATTTCTTTAGTTTTTCCCTAATCTAGATATCGTACCGCATGCATTTGATCCAGTCGTCCATTTATATGTGCATACTGTAATTCACTGTTAAGATATTTTCGACTTCTTTCAAAATTTTCAATTCTTAGTTGAAAATGGTTGTATATCATACGTATAAGTGCCTTAGACAAATAGTTGAGTACACGTTTATGACAACATTTCGCTAAATGCCTTGTTATTTTTACATTGTCTGTATAAGTACCTGCGCTGGCGGAGCGACACGACTGGTGATGTCTTGTAGTTCGTAAGGCAGATCGAAGCCGCATTCTGAATGGTCTCCGT
>NW_027469794.1:0-64093 GCF_051020765.1 Lasioglossum baleicum | reverse complement strand
ATCCGAATAATCTATAAAACGTTGTCCAACTAACTTCTGCTAAACTTACCGAAAATTTAGTATCCATTTTTATTAAATCGTCGAATAAACTGGTCGAGTGATCGGTTCATGCATAAAAATCGTATTTTTCGCAATTGGATATGGATAATAATCACCTCGAGGCAGTTAATAATAAACAGACGAAATAATCGATCTTTAAATGAGAATGAAAGAAATGTTTTCATTGGTATGTGAAAGAAGAACGGAAAATAAAAAATAAGCGACACTCGAACAATTGCGTGGATTTGAAAGGCAATGAGATACCTCACTTTTGCTAGCCGCATTTTATACAGGTTATGGGTTTTGCCGTTGCAATTTTTCCGTAAACGTATCTCTTGCAGTTGAAACGGATCTTGATCGCTTTATTATGATGATGGCCCCTACAACATCTTTTTACATACTATAAAAGGACATAAATTTGTCAACCGATCGAAGGACCGATCGCGGCGGATAAAGCGGAAGAATCATCTGAATCTCAGAGGAGAATAAGATGAGAAATATATATCGAAAAATCGATCGTACGTATGTTAGAAGAAAATTCGTCTAGCAACCTGAAACGATAAGTTAACTGGAAAATTTTTAACGAAGAATTTTAAAACAATGAGATTTGGTGTTAAAAAATCGCTTACGATAAATTCCTTTTTGTTGTATTACATCATTTTGTCGATACTTTCCCAAACGAACGTATATGGTTGGAACGTATCACTAGCATTATTGCTCTGTTAGTATTAACTCATTTGCATCATTAGACGGAATAATCCGCACTTAATAACTGTTGCTTACCTATTTCAAATTCATTTATTACACAACTATGTAAAAGAATAAATATTTATACTATAGCATCATATAGAATGATCTTGTTCTAATATATGTCTAATTTCTGGATCAAATATAAACAAGAGTTCGTTTGTTACACTTAATTTCAATGAGAACCTTGGAAGAATCCCTTCAGAGCAATGATGCAAAATAAATCAATCGAATATGCCTTTTATGCAATCTTCTCAGTTCGAGTGATTTTCTAATCTGATTTTATATTTTCCTGCATAGGATTCCACTTCTTCTTAAACGATATGAATTTCTTATATTTTTTCCAAGTATCATTAGATTATCTTACAGTTGAACCACGGTAATCAGAACTCTTTAATTCAGAAATTTATACACGACGCAAATTTTCTCCATTCCGTATTTCTAAATAGAATTTATTCCCGTTACATTTCGGAAAGCAATTATTCGATACTTGGTGACAAAGATTAAACATAAAAGAATTGTGAAAAAAATAAACACAAAATGACGCAAACTGTATCTTTATTTATTACGTAACATAATTTATATTAAATTTCTGTATATTAAATTCTTTATTTTTAAATCGGTTTTACTCAAAAATCTTGATTAATCAAAACCACTACAAGTCGAAAATTTTAGTCTTTTTCTCAAAGTTCGGATTATCGAGATTCGACTCTGTTACAGATTACGCCTTATTACTTCTACTTTTTCAACACGTTAACATTGGCTATTAGTTACTTCATTTTTAACCTATTTACTTTTACGTGGTCTATATTCTTTCGATGCGTTGTTTCCGCGTTTGTTTCCTTGTATAGGTACGTCTCAAGGTATTAAATTATCCGATAAATCGGGTTTTCGCAGCAAACAGTACCGTTTCTTTTCCCGTTAAAACAAAGCAAAGTTTCTAATTCGAATTAATTATTGTAGATAGATATACGAATTATTATCCTTTTCCTTCTGAACGAAATAATTACCATTTCATATAAAGAATACCGATATTATTTCCTGACCAATCACATACCTACTTAACTACTTCTGTTCACGGTATGTATTTGCCATTTAAAGTTATCGGCGATAACGCGAACGTTACACGATTAAATTTCTTCGTGGACTTTTTATTTTCCGTTTTCTGAAACCGTCTCGCGAAGAATTACGTAAAGTGGTTACATAAAATTGAATACAGAAATTCCGAGGCCTTATGTAAGTATCGGTAGGTTTGAAATTGGAGCAAAGGATTGGAAATACAAACGGTTAATAAGGAAAGCACACAGAGCGGCGGCTAACTGTCCGAGGGAAAAACAAAACTGCGCGGGCGAGATGCGCGTTAGTGTTTTATGAACACCTAAGTGTTCACGGAGTACGTGAATCGTGACACCGTTTATTTGTCGTAGTGCCTGCGAACCGCACTGTGCGGCCAGTTACCGGCTGTGTAGTTACTCGCGTAACAGGAGAACAAATATCTTTTTCTCGTTGTCGCGAATCCTTTCGTAAAGTAGCCAGCGTTTTCTTCTGTGAAATACGCCGCACGCCACGATTGCCGGTGGTCTTTTTAAAAAATCTTACACCTCGAAAATGTTGTTTCACCGATTGCTTCGAAGGTGAACGAGTGGCAATAACAAGCAGAAAAATCTATCGTTCATTTTTGACAATGATTACAACGAAACGAGACCGTTCTTAATCGTGCATTTAATTTAATCCCATAGTTTTCGCTTGCTATATTTGCGAATGAAAAGTTGTCGAAGAAAGTTATACGTATTCGGGACCGAACTAGCGCTGAATAATATAATTAAGAAAAAAGAAAATAAAAAAGAATAATTATAAAAAAGAATATAATTTTAAATATAACGCAATACGATTTGTTAATAAAAATAAAGTATAGATTTCACTCCAATACGATAAAAAAATTACGAAAACCTTGTACCAACACTGTACTTCTACAGCACTGGATAATATAATTTTTGTTTAACGCGTTTAAAAACTAAATTACCTTAAAATAACGACGAGAAAGAATAATGAACTATAGTGGCATTATACGAAAATGTATAAATCAATTATCGGATGTATTAAGATTAGTGAAATCTATAATAACCTTATAAGAACTAGTAAGCAAACCAAAATTCCAGATTTTTTTAAAAAGTTAGAAGGTGGAAATAATCTAAATGAAGAAAAAGATTCTAAAAGCGAAGCTCATATCGTTCAACTAAAAAAACGTTCTCGTTTGATTGTAAGGAGTGTATATATTTATATTTTAAATAAAAATTAAGTTGCTTTTATGGAATTACAAATAAATTTTATGTTTTCATTAGGTTTTGGAACCTAACTCCTTTTTTGTACTGATTCTCGGTTTGACACAACACGAGATTTTCTACGAACCTATCTACCGTGTTATAGGAGGGTTATCTTTTTACACTTAATTTCATTGCAAAATCCCTATATAACAAAATATACATATTCGTCGTTATCTAATAAATAGATTACGTTTAATCGTACCTACCTTATTAAATCAAATTTATATAATATAACTGTGGTAATAGAGCGACTTCAGGTTGTTATGAGAAAAGGATATGCGTGTAATGAACGAGACGTGATATGGTCTGCGTATTTTTATGCAATGTACGATAGAAAAGAATTAACCCACTCAGAACCAGGAAAATTTAGAGCTTCCTTGAACGCCAGGATTTTATTTTAAAGAAATTTCAAAGAATCCAATAATATTTAATTTAATAGTGCTAAAATGACATTTACAATTTTTAACGATTCCCAATTCAAACGGCTGTAAACTTATTCGGTGAACAATTAAAACCTACCGTGGTAGATTAATATTATTATTAGATAATATTAATTATTATTACATAGAGATATCTCTTGGCAATCAATAGGTTAAAAGCGAGAATTAATTAGGAAAAGACAAGATATGTACATTCTTACCAACAATAAATCGCACAACAACGATTAATTCGTAAAAACGTAATAGGAAACCAAACTCGTCCGATAGGAAACGCGACAAAGTTTGTTTTGTGCAAAGAATTATCTCGAAGTTACCTCGTGCTGCCGTGTAATCGGAATAAAATCAGACACCGGGGTTTCGATCGGATAAATATCGGTGCAGCTCGGTCTCGGAAGCAGCGACGGAGATAAAAATCGTCACCGGGTTTATCCGTGGATTGGATAAAAGGGAAGATTCGATAGGGAGTGGATGTATGGGAGGAGGGTAGAAGGAGAAATAAGAAAAGCTTGGAAACTGTTAATCCTCGTGGCGGGATCGTCCGAGAGGGAGCGGCAAGTAGCCGTGAAATGGAAAAGCAAAGCGGCTCGGTGAGAAATCAGCGAAAACGGAGACGGTGAGGAGGTTGGCGAGATATGGTCGGCGCGGTGGGGAAAAAAAGGGTGATCTCGAATGCAGAGTGCCTCCGTGAGCGCGCTGCCAGCTCCGTAGGCGCACACCTAATTGCTAGCGCGCCTCGAGACACCGTAGATCGCACGAGCGATTTCCAATTAGCGATGTGACTGATATACCTGGGTTCAAGGAAACGAGAAAGGGGTCGTCTACTCTGCTTCTCTCGCTTCCTCCATTCGCGAGAGCACAGGTGGCGTGCTTGACGTCCGCCACGCTTCTCTGCCACGCTCTCTCTCTCCGCAACCATCTCTCCGCAACGAGATGGGACAGCGAGAGCGCGCAACGAGCCAGAGGACGGAGAGCTAGGCCGAGAAATACCCGCTTCGAGGATCTCGATTAATCGCTTCGGCTAGGTGTATCGAGCCTTCGGTATTAACCGTCGCGATGACCGAGTGCGCGGAAAATCCTTGCGGTCCAGAACCAGAGCTTCTCGACGTAGCCCAACTTAGCTACCATTTATCATCTTTTCATCTTCTCGGATTCTTGACAAGCCTCGGAGAAGCCTCGTGATCGACCAAGATTTTGTTTCTCCTTTTTATCCTTTTCCTTCCACCCTTTCAGCGCCGAGCGATTGCGTATCGTTGTTCGGATATAGAGCGAATCTTCGAATTTCTCGAAATTTCATACTCGAAAAGAGTTGAACGAGGTAGTCGATATGGAGTTATCAGTAGATTGAAAATTAATTTTTTGTCGCTGCCACGGATCGTTCGAAATTCGTTGAAAATTACCGGTAAGCTTCCAGAGAAATTAGTATTCTTATTCGGTATGCAAACGTTTAATTCTTTGTAAATTATTCACCCCTATATCGTAATTACATCTCGCGAAAGAAACGTTTGTTGTTTTTATATCTGCATTTTCATTTCCATACACTTATACGCAGCTAAACGAACGCTAAGTATGCGAAAAGAGGAAAATTAATTACAGATATGAAATTAAATAGCAACTGCGCGAGATAGTCAGCAAATATTTCGGTTATCGTCTGTTTAGGCTAATTAGTAAATTTATAAAATTACCGGATATCGATATTTCGCTTGACAATTACAATTAATTTCGTCGCTTATCGAACAATCGTTGAGTTTATATCATCCTTAACAAAGACAAAACTCTATAGGTAAACAGCAAACTGTTCGAAACGCTTTAAATAAAATATCGATTATCGTATTCACACCAGTTGTCGACCGTTTTACGCGTTACGTAACGAGCCAACGATTTCAAACTTCCCGCCAAGGTGGTCGAATGAGTTATCGCGTGACGTAACGCCGCCACCAAAGACACGAAGGACGATGACATAAGCGAATCGTTCCGTCTAACGATTACTCTTTTACACTTGCAGCGTCGGGAAGTGGCTTTCCTCGTTTCCCCGAGTGTAAAGAAAATTAAATAGCGGTAACGATGCGTGAGATATTCCTGCGTGGATAAATTCCACGCTTGCCATCACGCGAAGATGTACATTACAAAGGAAACAACGATTCTTGCGCGGTTTCTGCGCTTCTTCGTCCGTACATCGTTCGTGACTGCACTTACATCCTTCGCGAGAAACCGTGCTTTTCAAAAATTCCAGTTACGTAAAATCACCGAGGTATATTACCCGCTATTATTCCTAATTCGCAGTTCTCGGTTTTCGCTTCTTTCGCATTACAACGCTCCTTTATTCCTGAAAATATCACACGCGAGAGAATTTCGAAAACGCGATAATACGCGTGAAACGCTGATGGAGATGTCATATTTACATCTTATACATATTAATGTTTTTCATTAAGCGTACTTAAGGTTATTGCTCGCGATAGAGATCAACACCGTTCGTGGAATGATGATTTTACTTTTAAAGGAAGCAGTCTAAGGAAAAATAATTTAGTAACACAAACTATGATATCGCATTCGCTTTTCCATGGAATTTGCAGAATTCGCGATAATATCGAATTACAAAGCAGCGAAGAAACATTCTTAATTTAGCTTTCAAAAGTTGCTATCTTTTTACACTTTCTCATGAAATCGTCGCAAATGTATATCTCCAGAGAGTTTCGTAAAATTATACCTGAAAGAAGAAATTAACGAAAACAGAGGACTCTCAGACATTTTTCTGCAACTTCAGAAAAAAAAATTCAGAACACGGAACACTATTCGAAACGGAAAACACAACGGACGTATATAATTTTCTTGCGTTTAGTTTAAAGTTCCTGATGAAATAATAATGGCGCCGCTAGCTAAGATTTTATACGTTTTATATGTCAGATCGAAACAGCGATTACGGTAATAAAGAATACTCTAAAAGAAAGACCGTTTAATAACAGCAAGATCAAACTGCAGAACGCATTGCATAATACAAATAATAAAAGTTTCTTACAGGCCAGAAGCGTTTTATCATCCTTCAGCTACGACACCGTTACGTAAACACTCGAGGTATGCAAACGATACGAATAATTCGTGCTACTGTACACCTCGGAGTTAATTTTTCTTTTTACCGTGAAATATAATAAAATATTTAACGCGAAATAATTTTATAAATTCCTTTACCGTTACAGGTTGATCGCTGTCGAGCAGGAACTCAGCCGGGGATAAAAAAAAAGGGAGAAAAAGGGGTAACCGCGTAATCAAATTAGTTGCTCGAGTTCTCCATAAAACGTCCAGACACGTTGTACCCGCGGCCACCGAGCGGAAAGTAAGAAATTGAGCCAGCAGTACAGGTAAGTAAGATAGTAACGACTTTAACTACCGTGTCAACCTGTATCGCCTTTAATTACTCAGAGGCAAGAGTGTCGTTGCTTACCCTTCTCTCTCTATCGCGATCGCCAGGTTTGCCCCTCTGAACTTCGCGGAAGCGGAAGGGTCGCCTTTCCAGAAGCTTACCTTCCCATGATAATTCCATTCTTTACCTTTCTACCTTTCCCATCTTTCCGCTCTTCTCGCCCGCCAACTTTCGCTACGAATTAATACGCCATGGCCGATTTAGAAATTTCAACGCATTCGCGTATCTGTAGAAAACGAGGAGACAATGAGCAGAGAACGAACGCGCTGCACGGGAAGCTTCATTTAAAGCAGTACGACTGTTAACGAAATTTATAAGGTTAAAAATATTTTATCCGAATTATTTATCATCTTATATCGCGAGATATTAAATTACTCGTTACCGGTGTAATTTTTAACTCGATAATTTATCATTTTGATAGAAAAAAATAATCATTGAATTTTTTTCTTTTTTCTCTTCCTTAGAAATTTATTTCATTTATTTCTTTCGATTTTATTATTTATTTTACTACATTTTCGTGCTTCTATTCTGTTTCTATTTTGCTACAACTTTTTTTTCTTTTTATATCAAGTTTATACAATAATATATCGAATATATTATGTAACTTTTAACGCTATACGACTTGTAGCGTTTATTTTGAATCTCTTTATATTCTTATATAGTATATAATTTTGTATGTTAAATCGAGACTCGGTGAATTAAAAATCGTGTCATTTCGAAATTTAACCCTTTGCGGTCGGTGTCCCCGTTACAGGGACATTTTTAAATCGTACAAGTCGACTTTAGAACAATACAGAGATTTAAAATTTTGTATTCTTACGTGTTATAAGTAATATTAAACGCAACAAATCGGTTTTAACAAATACCGTGAGCTTTGATATCTATATATTGACTTTAAATTCTTGTACGAAAAAGTAACTATGAAACTGCCGACTGCAAAGGGTTAATATCTTACTATTTTTCTGAAATCCCAAATTCATTAAGCAACGTCGTCCTTGTGTGTGCATTTACGACGTCAGTGTCGTTTGAAATATGCAACATTGATTTTGAAAACGTTAAAACGTCTTTGAAGCTTCGTGGAAATAAATAAAGACACTTGGAAGCATCGAAGATATTAATGTTCTACGAGCCCTGTTTCTCGTGGTACACGTAAATACGTTGATCCACTGTAAGATGATCCACTGTTTACACGAAGCTGAATGTCAGAGAGAAAAGATGGATTTACGTGGAATCGCGTGTTCTAGCAGATTTGCCATTCGAACTCGGCAAGAGCACCCACGTTCCTGCGCGTGCACACAGAGAAAGGGAATAATACTTCCGCAAGAGTCGTCTTCCTTCTTATCCCCTCGTGTTGTATGTTCGTATAAAGAATCCTGGGAGATAAGTAGTCCTTAAACCCGATTTTACTCGTCCGCGATCAAAGCCACCGGGAAGGAAATCGAATCTTTCGATGATCGTCTGGCTCGCGTACAGATTTCGCATCAGCTGGATCGAATATGTAAGCCACCAATACCATTTCAACCAGGCTGCATACGTACAGGCGTGGAAAGTGCATAAAGCGGATCAACGAAAGCGCCGATCGTTCCTACGACTTCTTAAACATGTCGACCCTCGAGCGTTCCGCGCAAGGAAAACTATTTTCGACAAAATAGTTCCGTCGTTTTGATGTTTCCGTAACGGAGTACAAATATCGCGTACACAGATTACCAAATAAACTTCCGACATTACTGCGTTACAACGCTGCGCGATACAACGATCTAGGTAACGGCTTAACCTTCAACTTTTCTTTACGTTTTTCCGTCTTTTCTCTTTTCTTCCTTTTTCAAGTTGACGTGATGGCATCGTGAAACGCGAACGGGATAAATGTCCAGATTAATCAATTTTTTCACGCCATAGTACGGAGATTTACAAACGAAGCATCGCTGTGTAATGTAATATTCGATCAGAGAATTTAGTATGGGCCATTTTTTGGATTATTTTCTTCTGTCTCTTTTTGAAGTTGCATTTCGAAATTGATAACTTCTTTAAAATCACAACATGAAGTTTTTCAAATAAAGTTTGGTTGCATTGTTGTGCAATGTGACATACTATGGAGAATTTAGCATAAATTTCTGGCTGTATCTTTTTTCTTTTTTCATTTCTATTTGGAGTATGATAATTCGAATCCTAAACGAAGTTGCGATCCGTTTGATTTTCGCGGTTGCATTAATAAAAAGCGACCATCGATAAAAGGCAGATCGAGTAGCGGACGGCGAGGAATATTGTATCAGAAACTACAGAGTATTGTATTGGACGGAGGACAGTAAAGTGGAATTCGCCGAGTTTTAGCGTTATTTTACTACCCATCTCCTGTCCTCTGCTTATACGGTTGCAAAATTCAACGAGTATAAATGTTCAGAATAATCTTTTCCAAGTCATAATACAAAGTTTACTGTGCAAGGAAACAACGCAATCAAGAGTCTATCATGAAAACTATCTATCATGAATTTACAGTTTACACACACGAATATATTTTTCGTTCATTTTGAAATCGCAACTAAAGTCACAACATTCGGCAAAAACAAATATCGAGATTAACCCTTTGCGGACGAGAAAACTAGTTAACGATAGATCAAGTATGTAATAAATAATTAAAAATAACAAATCAAGGGAAATTTTCGGAATTAAAAAATATGTACAACATTGACGAGAATGCTAAAATAATTTTTCGCTATATTACAAACAGCTTTTACTCTAAAAAATAAAAATATTTTCACGTATATTATGACATTCGTCCGTAAAGGGTTAAAAGTTTGAATTCACTGTATACTTGTATATCATACAAGTAAGAAAAGTAAGAAGAATTCAGTAAAGAATTTAGTAATCAAAACACTTTATTCAAAATATTGTCGAAATTAAAGCATTATTATTAATACCTGTAATACTAATTTTAAATTAATTTTAATAATAAAGTTTGTCTCAGTCAATAAATAATATAAGAATTAGTTAGTATACGTGTAAACTATAAATTTTTGGTCGATAATTATTTGAAACCTAAGTCATAATGAGATCAATTTTGCAAAACGAACAAATTTTGAAAAATATAAATTAATATTTAAAATTATCTACAAAATACAGTTACGTACGTAATAAAAAAATATTTGAAAGGAAATAATATTCGTAATATTGGATGAGAAGGATTAAACGACATTTACATTCTCGTTAAAATAAATGGAAATGTAAAAAGAATTAATCAATATTTCATTAATACTGCAATAATATATAATAATACTAATTCAATTAATGTTCGAATATCTGTAATTAATAATTTCGAACAAAAATTCTATTATCTAGAAAAAACAAAAAAATTTTTAAATAAGCATGTAACTTGTTAATTTCTAATAATTCTGTAGAAAATAACATTTTTTTCGGTAAGTATGTATTTTCTTCATACATACATATATAATTAGCGCATCTTTACAGATACCATTGCACGCTGATTATAGTAAAATTAAAAACACGGAATAATAGAAGCTGGTGCGATGGTATTAATACAGAAAAAAATAATAATGTATAATAATAAATAATAAATAATAAATAATAATAGTATAATAATTGTCATTGGAAATAGCTTAATACGTCATTACGTTCATTATTTCATTATTTAGTTTAATAATGAATATAAATTGCAGTATTTATTTTAGTAATGAATATAAATTTCATTATTTCTTTATTACTCCAAATTAATGAATTCATCGCATCGATATTTTAAAACGAAAAACTTTTAAAATGAAATTTTAAATGAAATAAAATCACGACAAGGTTAGTCATAGAATAAAACAGGAAGATATATCCAAGTATGTATACATGTTCCTACTGTTAAAGATAAAAATAAATCGATAAATGTATATTCTAATGATACACGATGTTATTTTTATTACAATGTAACGGCGTTTTAAAACCTTTGTGTCGCGACACGTGCCACAGAATATATCAAAGAAAATCGTTTTTGAAAAGATCAATATCGAAATTCGATTCCAGCAGGTTACATGTATGCATTAGTCGGTATTGAAGGATGGAAAACATTTTTACTCTTCGAAGAAAAAACACGTTTTAAACGTTTAAACGAGAAAAATATCGTTTGTGTGTAAAAAATATACAAGAACATAACCGAAATGTTTTTTATCGTTACAAAGAATGATCTTTAGTAAACAAACTTTGTTAAAGATGCAAAACATGAACAAATGGAATACAGCTTTATGGTTCCTGGAAAACATCGATTTGTATATTTAAATCGATTGAATATTTATCTTGCAATGATTCAAACAAATTAGCGCGATTTAATAAAAATATAAAGAGATAAATGCGTTTTTCAAGTGAAACATCTGACACAAATTTCGTTTCGTTTATCTATGATATTTGAAATAATAAATAATGTTGTCAAGAATAATCACTAAAGAAAATATTTGCATAAATTACATTGTTTTCATATTCGACGACACCACGTAGATTAAAATTACACGTACAAATGTTCATATTTTCTATGTTTTATTCTTGCAAATGGTCTATACAGAACAAACTAAATGCAATTTTTACTCGGATATTTCTTTGCTATCGTTAAAAATGTAATTATTTAAAACTGTTTATTATTACCCTATAAAATTATCAGACAATTGTTGGATTCATATTATAAAACGTGCAATCGTGGAATTATAGAAATTATAGAAAACGATGTATTTCGTGATTTATAATACGGAAAATATAAATTATCAAATTCTTTTCTTTTCCAGAAAAATCAATAAAATCGACGATTCATTTTCTATATGAATTCTTTGATTTCGACTTTCTTCTCGACAAGCAACAAGAGAATTCAATAAAACAATTTCAACTCGCTTTTTCACGTTGAAAGTAAATTTATTCACCTGCCATAATCCATTTTACATAAAGATCAAGTTTATCAATGAAGTCGATGAAACCAAGCATGGAAATTACGTTAAAGTACTATTACTATACCTACCGCGGTGAGGTAACAATTAATGTTAAATTATTCACTTTCACTCTCGATTATGCTGTTCATACTTCAACAAAAAATTCTTACTCGCGTAACAAACGCGGTACGTACAAAAAATTATAAAAATATAGAATCTAAACCGAGTACGAAAATGCAACATACGATAATTATACTATTAAAATATTAAATTGCTATACGTTGCTACACGATATTTCAGCTATTCCTCTCCTCTCAAATCACTACAAAAAAAACAATGGTACACACGATAATTCGCCAATTACCGCAAAATAAATAACGTTCCGTAATTTAACATTCTGCACTGGAGAAGTGAGCTTCAATCGTCATTTGATCAGACTCTGGAAATCGATGTTAATCGATGTATAAAATTAAAAATTACCCAGTAATTAAATAAAAAGAAGTAAAATAATACTACTTACGTCTTAATTTGCATACGATTCCTAATTTACCGTTTCAAAAATACCGTCGACTTTATAGCAAAAAGTCTTCAAATTACTATGCTTCTATAACGAAAAAATCACCGAGTGCAAAGGGTTAACCCCTTGCCATACAAATTAAATACACTTGATGCGATTGAAAAATATTATTTCGTTTCGCTAAGTTGAATTAGAAAATGCAAGCAGAAAAGGAATATATATTTTCTTTAAATATTGTATTTTTATTGATAAGATTGATTCATAAAACTTATCTCTTGACATATAATGGAGAGAAATATCGACTAAAGTCAAAGAAAGGTCTTGAAATCAACGAGTCTAACTCGTCATTGTATGTTAACCCTTTGCGGTCCGAATTATATTTCAATTTTGTTACCAGTAGCCCTCAACGTTTTTAAATTTATTATTTGGAATTTATTCCGACTAAAAAATAGGGCTATTTAAATACATAAAGGAAGAAAGAAATTTGATTAAAAATCAGTTATATTTACACTATTGATATACTTCGTAATTTTCAAGCGTAAATCTGTCAAAACAATTTCCCAATGTCGAGTCACACTCGACATAGGACCGCAAAGGGTTAAGGAGTTAAATGAATGATCGTCCATTGGAACGACACTGGCTAGTTCGATATTAACACTAGGTTTACGGACGCTTTTTGTATTAATTATTTCTACGTGCATCTGTCTAATTGAGAGGTAAAGGAAATCACGTATTTCCTTTAAAAAAAAGTTAGATTCATATAGAAACAATTACAATACTAGCAGTTTTAATACAAGTTAACCAGATGTGTTATTATTGTATAATTGGAGCAACCTATCCGTCAAATTGACGGGTTCCGTAAATCTAGTGTTAATATATCGCGTCGATATTTTAGATAGATATTTTAAAATTAAGGAGATCCGGGAAGTTCGAGTTTGAAAGTTTGAAAGAATTTTGTTTATTATAAATTCACGCAGAAGACCGAGAGACATGCATGGACACAGAGGCAGCATTTCGATTGAAGCGAGGAAGGTGGCAAAGGAGTGGAAAAGACGGAGAGACGGGGATGTAGAAGGAAAGCAGAGGGACAGAAGGTCGGAAGGACGTTTGATCGGAGGAGGGTGAGGGTTGTGCGCCGCATGCCCGAGAAAGCATGAAATTGCGCTCAGCTCGGTCGCGGCATATTAGATTATTAGGACTCCGCGCGCGCATATCCGAACGTCGTCCCGCTGTATTCCCCCCGGGAGTACAGGGGAAATTTCGCGATAAATCAAACGTAGCCGGGCCACAACTATGTCCGCCGGGGAAACAAGATTTTCGCTGAAACGACCGTAAAGTCGTTTAATGTTCCGTGTTTCAAGAATCGGCCCACCGACCCGCCATTCCTCCACGTGAAATCGGCACCCATTTTTTTCCCCCCTGCGATCAGATCGAACAACGTTTGTTCTGCCATTTGTACATGACGGTGATAATACGGGAACGCGCCAGCGTGTTTACGTTCGAACGGAACGCGTATGGTTTTCTAGAAATATACTCGATTAAATCCTTCGCGTCGAGACTCGTATTTTACGTGGCCAACGATATACTTTTACGAACATTATACTTACTCCAACTGGTACAATGAAAAATAATCTTATCGTTGGATTAAATACACGAACGCGTTGTTTTATAAATTTAGTAACAAGAATAAATAGAGGATATATTTGTTAACCCTTAACGAACGAATGCCACCATACTCGCGACATTATAAATATTCTAAAAAAATCTAATGCCGCCATACACGCGGCATGACGTGATATTTTAGGAAATCTGTTAGGTTTGGCCTTATTTATACATGCAACAATTAAGGGCGATCGGCAATTGTTTTTTGTCGTGCTCTGGAACGCATTCCTCTCATTCCTCTCCGAGGATTCAGCGAAAATACATCGTTTTATATTCGGTCAATAATGTTTGTTATCGTCATTTTCAGAGGAAGGCGGGAAACACGTAATTATTGCGATACTTGTAGTAAGAAACCTGGTATTCACATTGGAGACTGTTGGGAGAAGTACCACACCCAAGAAAAATATAAGTAATTTTGTATAAATATATCGTTAATCTATAAAAAATAAATTTATAAATGTATACAAATCTATACATTACATACACGCATCTATTTATTTATTTCAATTCCTATTATTTTTCTGAAATTTTCACTTCAGTATTCTTTTGTACGGATATATCTGTTAATATACTACCTATTATTACTGTAAGTTTCATAAAATCAAATAAAGCGATATTAATTATGCATCTTTTCTCGCTCTGGAAATGAAACACTTAATTTCCTAAAAATCCGTCGACTTACTGGTCATAGTATTAGAAAAATGCGCTCGTTCGTTAAGGGTTAATATTAAAACGGTACAGAATATAAGATTAGACAATTGCGAACTATTGCCTTACACGTTTGATTCGGAGCATCTAACACCATAACACCATCTAACGATACTTTTTGTTTTCTCATTGCTCACGAGTTACAGCACACATTTATACGTGTCTTAGACATACGGTAACTTGCGAAAGTATTCGAACGATATATAGTGGAAATGGCGAGTAGACTGATATATTAAGAGTGATAGCTGAGCGAATGGGTGTGTGTTCTTAGTTTCAAGGGCGTGTGGATAGATGAAAGAGACCGCGTACAAGGAGATCGGATGAACGAGTTTATCTACGTTAGTGCCAAATGTTTAGGATACGTAAGAAAAGCATGAGTAAAGAAGGAAGAATCAAGAAATGCGAACGGATGTTTAGGATACATGATTAAAGAAGGAAGAATCTAGAATATTTAAGATATGTGAGAAAAGCATGATTGAAAAAGAGAGCATGATTAAGTATGGAAGAAGAAGAGGTGTAAGGTTTAAATAATGGCGTCAGGTTATGAGCGAATTATTATTCAGAATTCAGTATTCAGAGTTCGGTTGTAAGTATTCATAAATCAGTGTTCAAATGTGAATATACAGAGGGATTAGCTATTATTTTCAATAAACCATTTTTATTATTAAAGAAGACTTCGTTTCCATTGTCCACGCAACATTCCTGCCCAAAGTTTAGACTCGTCCAGTAGCAAAATCCTAATTTAATTTAATTCGGATTTTTAATTTACTCGAACTGGTAAAATGAAGAATTATCTTATACATGTCTTGAATATACAGGAACTTGCGAAAGTATCCGAACGCTATATTTCAAAAGAATTCTCCAACTCAAAAGTTTCTACCGCGATATTGAGTGTATCTATTTCGACAAAAGGTATCTTTTAATGTCAAATAATTGCCAAAACTGTCGGTGATTTCAAATTGTCGATTAAATATAGATAATTTCAGCAACATATTTATCAATACGTCGATCCGTATTTATCAGAGATTATTTAATCAGGTAATTTCTAGTTCAGGCTTTCGAACTTTGAGAATGAATGGAAAGAATTAATAATTTCAACGATGTGTTTTTCTATTTTTTCGCGAATGAAAATTATTGGCTCTACAGGAAGCACGTAAGCGAAATAAAGTACAATGAAATAATCTTTTCTCAGCATACAATAAGGAGAGTTGAAAAAGGCTAGAATGATATTTATAGATACATATCAATAAAAACAAAATTCACGTATTTCGAATTCACTACCAGAATTGGAGAACAAAAGGCATTATTTAATCTTTTTACAACTAGTCACTCTAATGATCTGCACTAAAATGTAACAAGCGAATATCAAAGTTATGCAATAACACCTGTATTTTCCGTTACAACTGAAATCGGGATTCTCTAATATAATTATAATCGATATTATGCCACAAAATGGTGTTGGTATTTATATGAAAAATCGTTTAAAATTAAACACAGTTGTGAAATTCTTAAGGTGTCAAAAAACACCTCATGATAGAAATTTTTAGATCTATGATTTGGAGGAATAAGACATCACTGAATTAATTTAACAAGGATTGTACGAAAGGTAAAAAACATGATCGTGAAGTAATAATTAAACTTGGAGAATAATTCGAAGTTAAAATTTGAAAAGTGTCTAATGACACCGTTTCGTATAAATGGCATTAATGAAAGTTTGCGTGCACGTAAGGCATAACGAGTAATTTTTTCGTCGACAGAAAATGACTTCGTGGGGACGAAGTCGCGATTAAAGTTTGAAAAATTCTTTTGTTTCTCAAACAGCAATTCATAAGGTAAAATTTTTACTATGAGGTGAAAAGGAATAAAAAATTAAACATTTTTTTATTTGCAAAGCTTTGCTCTATCCCGCATCAATGTACAGTTACATTAATTACAGAGAAAGTTACAGAGAAAAGAAAAGACAAAGATCGGATTGCAACTTTGAATAACATCTGTGAATACAAAAATTAATCCACGTGTGATTCGTTGGATTTTAAATACACGCATACTTTTATTAATGTCAAAATTTTCCAATTAAATTACTTCTTTGAAATATGTATAGCGTTCGAATACTTTCGTGAGCCACTGCATATGTGTATAAACATAGCAAATATATATTGATACAGTCACATGTTTATTATAGGTGCACATCATTTACGCTTGTATTTTACGCAGTAATTAATATAGAAAAATACACATATATAAACACTGTAGATATACATATATCGGTGCAATCGCATATTTTGAATTCTTTGCACAAATCGACGATTATGTACGATAACAAGGTAATTCATCGGAAAGATATCTTTTATAGTACATAGTATAGTATCGAGTGGCACTTATAGTCTGACCTAGCGACGACGTTGAATCAATATTTATATTGTACATATCTTACACGTGGGAAAGATTATTATAACACAAAGTATGCTATAACTCGTACGCATGGACTTATCTAACATATGTTTATATGAACTTTTTCCTTATTTTAATCTTTCGAATCTACTCCGATGATACAGAAAAACATTCTTTCATCGATTAGATTAAGAAAAGACATACAATCGAGAAAGTAAATAAATTTTATGCCGATTCGTAATTTTCTAGATATCGGGACCTGTACAACTCGAAGTACATTTTTTTGTCGAAAAAATCACGCGTGGCTTGGCCACATTTCGAGGGGTAGAAATATTAAGTCTCCATATGCAGAAAACGTCATTATTGAATCTAGAGCAAACGAGCGCAGATCAGCATTTGAATATTTACGTATATGCATTATTTATAAGAAAATTTCAGTTAAAACTTCAGCAAATGATTGTACACCTCGATTATCGCAATGAACGATAATTGAATCATAAAGAATGATGATCATAAACCTATTATTAATTCGAAATCAAGACGTTCGAAATCTCAACTCGGATTTAAGAAAATACTTAATAAGAATCAAATAATAACGAACAAAAGTAACAAACCAGTTTCTCCGAACTTATAATAAGCCAATTTTCTATCAATAAACATGGAACATAATCATTTATAACAAATTGTATCAGCTTTCTCAACGCGGATACACGTATTTCTTTCGTTCTTCGTTTAATTTCGGTTCACCTTGCGACGAATAAAATTTTCAAAGAGATAACTAATCGACGTAGCAAGGTCTGACGTAACATAATCGCAAATTCTCGCGGGATTAACGACAGAAACTATACAATTATCCCTATGCCGAAAACAAAGAAAATAACCGGAGAGGAAAGGTGATTCGATTACTAATTCGCGTGGGAAACAATCGGATTCACCGATCCACTATGTCGAATCGGCTGGTTGCAATTACAAGCCATTAACAGGGGCCGCGATGCTGTCGAAGGGGGCGAGAACGAAACGACATACGCGTGACCACTCGAAAATTCGATTTGCCGGCCAATAACAATATCTTGGGCAAACTCGGCTGAGCTAACGGAGAGGCTCGGAAGCGTCACGCGGAAGTTACTATCACCAGCAGCGTGCCCTCTACCGAGGATGACATTAAGGAAGAAGCAATAGGTAGCAGAGCGGAGGAAAAAAGGAAGGACGGGGTCGTAAGCCGAAGAGCAGGGCGAAGAAACAAGGGTGGACAGAGGGAAAGCAACGGAGAAAAGGAGTTTGTCGAAGGAGGAAATTGACTTCTGGCAGGTAAGGACACGTGCTTGGACTACGTGCAGCTGTCTGCCCTGTTAAGCGGTGTCGGTGCACGTCGTGCCATAAGCTCGTAAACGTACTTGCCCGTCCAAGAGTCGCTCGTAAAAAGAGCTACCTATCTTGCTTGGGACCCCTGTTCGCGCCATCACGCTCCTTTCTTCCTCTACGCGCTCCCCACGCGACGCAGCACGCGTATTTTCCCCACTGACTTCTCTCTCCTTTCTTCTCTCCTTTCTTCTCCATATCCGCCAGCCTAATCTTCCCTGCGCTCTGTCCCCATCGTCGCGCGAATTAGTTTCTACCACTGCTACCAGAGTGCCTGCGACGCGGACAGGATAGATGCTTACGATCCTACCAAATGGATATCTATGCCTCTGTTTCCACGAATGCTGATTCGTGCCGGCTGTCTTATGATGAGTTCAAGGCTGGTAGGAAAATTGCGTCATAGAGGAAATAATCGCCAGCGGGATTTACCACTCAAACTATGGAGGGTAGATGATAGTCTCCATATTTGAATATCGGAGACGTAGCAAATGGACGGAAATGATCGATATTCATAATCAGATTAATTAACCCTTTTAGCACCAAACGACGATATATCGTCGCCAAAAATAGCAACGACGATATATCGTTGCGCCTCCGTTAGAACCTTATACTCATCACAAGAGGTCTGCGTTTCAGAATAAGTTTATAAAATGTTAAAATGGTTCATATTCGATGCAACACAAGTGAAAAAATTTATATCTTATGCTGATTAGTGACGAGTGATATTTTTTCTAGTGACGGATTACCAGCTGCATGATCTACTTGTGTAGTAGATCTGTCTGACGCTTGACGTGCCTTTCGTTTTGTTATCCGACACCAACTATTTCACTGCAAATGACTGCAAAATGCAATGCCAATACATCATACTATCTGATATATATAAAGCTATGACCAAACGGTGATTTCTTTTTATATGCAATTACGATTTGAAAAAGAGAAATCACTTTGTACGATTTTCATGATGCCTTATATTTATGTTATTCTTATGATTTTCAATAAATATCGAAACACAATTGGCGGCGTTTCATTCCCCGTTTATTTCGCAATATGTCGCTTTTTAAATTTTATAAATATCATTCCTACTTTCGTTTTTATGAGCATTTTCGTAAACCTCTGTAAATTCGCCGATTCGGCCCGGTATTCTTCGCTTAAGTACGCTTCTTTCGCTCGGTGCTAAAAGGGTTAATCCTTGAAATACTGTTTAGGGAATATTATTAATTCTTTGAAAATATCATATTGCAAACGTCGAGCCTCGTGAGCGTAGGACATTCGATACTTCTATGGTGTCGCGATTTTTAAACTCTAACGTCTTTCAGATCGCCTTTATCTCATTCGTTTGAGGCGTTGAAACTCTGAGACACGCCGAAACGACGAAAGATAGAAACACCAAAAGATAAAAACGTTGAAAGATCAAAACGTCGAAACGCCGAAGTATAAAAAGGTCGAAACGCCGAGATGACTCCACAAAGAAGCGTTCGCAACTAATCGTCGCCAATTAACACTAGGTTTACAGGAAACGTCAATTTGACAAGTGGTTTTTCAAATAGATTTTATAATAGATATAATTAAGTTAAATTAAGTTAAATTGTTTTTAAATTAAACTCATCGTTTGTTCTTTGAAGAAACTACGTGGCTTCCTTTATCTGTAAATCCAACGAGTGTTCGTAGCAATAAGTATACAAAAAGCGCCCGTAAACCTAGTGTTTAGATCAACCTAGTGACGATATACAAGAACTATACAATAGGAGATATGCACTCCGTAACAACGATTAAGATTTCGTTTCAATTTTTGCGTGAACTCGAGATCTTTAGATTTGAGAGAGAATTATGGTTCGTGCAAAAAGTTGCTCGCTTTTGTTATTACTAGAAATTATATCTGATCCTTTCGAAGACGAGAAGTATAGATAACGATGCATAAAATGTACGATAAACTAGTAGAAAATTTTCGAAATTAAAAATATCGACCACATCGATGGAAATAATCAAATTATTTTTTACCACGAAATAAACGTTATTCGACTTAATAGGTAAAAATACTGTATAGTAAAATAACGATAAAAATTTCAACATTCATCCTTAGACATTGCCTGATACGATTAAATTTGATAAAATCGTGTACAATAATTAGACATAATAAATGACCATTGCGATACAGAATTGATAACAACTAGTATTTAGTTTCCTGTTAGTTAATAACATTATACGCATGTTTATTTGTTTGTATACTAGTCGAGATATTTATGTATGAAACATGTCACGCTATCGGTTATTCACACGATAAGCTGTTTATTTTATTTGTCTATTTGTATATACATCGTTCATAAATCAATACAGAATAGTATAATATACGTACATTTGATAGAAATTCTCCTGGACTGTTTATCGTTTTACGTTACCACTAAAATTTCGAAATTTATCAAATAACAATGAACAGAAAAAGTGAAGCGTCGATGCGGTATAATTTATTAAAAAGTTGATACTTATACAAATCCTATTGTATAATTAATACCGTTATTGGTATTAACATTATTATTAGTATTTTTAGCCTTCAAAAAACAGCATATGATTCCTTTCCACGTGATCGATATTTCGCGTAATATAAGCTTTCAGAACAAATCTCTATTAAACCGAGCTTTTATATATTTTTCAGGTAAATCTGATTTACAAAAATTTCTTAACCCTTTGTCGAGTCACGCTCGTGTTTTTTCTTTTATTTATTTAAATTGCCCTACTTTTTAGTTAAAGTAAATTTCAAACAAAACATTTGAAAGCGATAAAGGGCTGCTGGTAACGAAATTGAAATATAATTCGGACCGCAAAGGGTTAACAATACTTTCACCTAATACAGCGTAATAAATTTTAGACAAATTTTAGAAATTTGGATATTTTGCAAAATTTTTGAATATCTTTTTGGATTTATTTATCACGAAGTGATATTTAGATTTATTTTGATATTTGGATTTATTTATCTCGTAGTTATATTAATCTTAGTACCAAATATATTGATATTAAAGATTAAAGAAGTAAGAGCAAGCAGACACTTGGAAGAATTTTGCAAGATTTCGGAATATCTTTTTGGATTTATTTATCACGAATTGATATTTAGATTTATTTTGATATTTGGATACATTTATCACGTAGTTATATTAATCTTAGTATCAAATATATTGATATTAAAGATTAAAGAAGTAAGAGCAAGCAGACACTTGGAAGAATCAGAAGTTGAAGAAGAAATTGAAGATGCAATATCGCTCGACAACTAAGCACGTGTCTGTTGTTACAAAATACATAAAATAAAGTTTCTTGCGGGAAGTTGTAACAGAGTGTCAGAAAATGGATGTATTATAAAGGAAAAGAAGGGGAAAGAAGAAAAAAAATTCTAGACATCAACAACGTTATAAAGTATGCAGGTGAAAAAGTAATTCAAGTTGGTTTTAAAAAGAAGTATATATGCTAGTATGATATCTTCGGTATGCAAATTGTTCGACTGTTATATCGTATGGCGAGTAATTCAAACATTTACCATAAATATTCGATGGAAAGAAGCTATTTACTTAGGGGAGACAAATCGTTTCGCGGTAACGTAATGGTTATAACACTCTTCGTATTCGATACAATGAATAGAAATCTGACTATTATATAATTTAGACTGGATTACAGCGATAAATAAAAAACAATGTCCAACGAATAATAAATTCGAAAATTTTGATTAATTAATAATAGATAATATATTTACTCAATTATAATAAACATTTATTTTCAACTTTAAAAAATGGATCGCGTCACAATACAGAAAGAATATGAATAACTTTAAGGACTTGAAGGAAGAACTATTGTGTCGGTGTAAAATTCACCTTCTACCCGAAAAATAGAAAATGGTAGATAACGGAAGAAATTCTTTTAGACGACAATCGACAATTAAAAATCGATAAAAATTTTCAATTAAGTTATAAACGTTATATTCACATACGACAATATAGTTATAAAATATTGTGTAAAAATCAATGTCTTTGATTTAACTTGAAATCTAATATTTTTATAAATATTCAGTTATTCTTTTCTAAGAGACACGTGTGATCTCGAATTTACTAATCAGATATAAATAGTCAGTAAAACTGTCATAAAGAATTTTAGACATATGTAATTAAATTTCAAGAATATTTTCAATTAACGCAAAAATACCATACGCGAGCAGGAAATTTCATAATAAACAAGACATGTGACGTAATCTCTACGGTTAATATTCTATAATACTCTAAAACTTGTACGAAATCGCTTCAGAACCTGTTCAACCGTTACGTTAAGTTAGGAAACAAACGAGATCGCTTGTTCTATTCTGATTTCTCGGTATCGAGAACAAAAGCAACTACTCAGAGAACCATCGAGAAATCGAAGGAGAGGTCGAAGAAAATCTTCGACAACGTCCATCAACGATTTCCGTCTTCGTTTCTTATCCCCGTGCATCTTGCTGCGATCCCTTCTCGATTCCTTGGTATTTCGCTTCGATATGTCAAGGCATTTAGATCCCAGATTCTCAACCTGTTGGTCGCGACCCTAAAGAACATCTCAAAACGTGTTTTCTGAAGATTGGTATTAGCGTTGTATTTCTTTGACTTTTCTGAGAGAAAATTTCATTGTAAAAATTCCTCGCATTACAATATTCTATTATTAGTCGTAATCAGGGAAAGATGAACAAATATCTATAAATACGAATTTTTAAGAATTTTTAATAATCGTCTTCACTTCAGCAACGCCGGATTATCAAATATGTCAAATAACAGCACAGATAGTGGCAGCACAAGCTCTTCTGAAAACCTCCAGAATTACTTTGTCACGATAAAAATTTAAAAAATGTCGCGTGGAATAACAAATTTCAGAAAAATTCAATTTAACGAATTAGTAATTTATTGCGCTATTTTGCAATAAAAATAACGCTGCCTTTCTCGATATCGCAAATTGTTGGAATTTATTAAATCAAATTTTCTAAATACAGTAAAATTCCAATAATCCGGCACGCTCGGAATTTTACCAATGTCATATTATTGGACTACGCCTGTGACTGCGATGCAAGCGAAGAAAATTCATTTGGACAGGTGACGAATAAAATGCATTAGGATATTAATCACAGCCGTTTCTAAATTTATCGCTCCAATTATGAATAACTTTTCGTTTTTGCGAATTATGACTGGTGATTTGCTTGATTAAGTAATTCTTAATTTATCCGCAATAACCGAAGAATATTTCGTTCGTACATTTTTCACGCGGACAGATAATTATTTTTCTATGAAAACGCGAAATTGAGCGAATTTAAGTGTCAAAATATTACCAGATCGATAAAAAAGAACCATATTATTTGATCTAACTATACAGCACAGATCTGATCAGGATCATGCGTATCGAATTACTGGATTTCGGATTATTGAAATTGTATTGGACAATAATCGCATTAGATACTAATTTAATTAACAATATCAAAGATACTAATCCAGAATTGAGTTCTTTAAAAGAACAGCCTAACCGCCAACATCGCATTTCGAGATATTCAAAAGTAAAACTTGTATTGTATTGTATTTATTATTAGTAATAAATTAATACAATCTATAATTATATACTGCACATTATGTTATTCAGACAATAATGGTTTAATGTATGATTTATATTACGGTCAATTTACAGTGATTAATTAACTGAGATCAGTCCTTAATTATTTAGTCAATGTTGTAAGTTTTAATACTACTTAATAATTATCTAATAATCAATGCGTGTATAGACGTGGCTTGACTAATATTTACGTATTTTATATTTAATTTGTACTTTGGTTTGCTTTTCAATCCTATAATCTCTTCTTCTTGCTCAGTTTTATTTACTTGCAGAAATTATATTAATACTACAGTGAGAAGAAGCGACAAGTTGTTGAACAATTAGAAAAAGGTCTAGCGAACTGGAAGAAGGTTGAGAAACACTGATTCGGATGATCGTGGTCAAATGCTCCGGCCAAGCGAGAACCAGCCATTTCGCGAGAAGCTGCAGGTCTCAAAGGAGAACTAGCGAAGGATAGTTTCCCTCATTCAATCAGCGCCGATATACTATCTAGAAAAACATCGAATCATTGGATTGGCCGTGTGCCTGGTTCGGTGAACGACAGCGGGACAGGGATTGGTCGATGGGATTTTTCTGATTGCTCGGTATTCCAGAGGAAACGAATCGTGCCTCGAAAGAATACAATGCTAGGCAAATACGCGATCCTGCGGAGTAATTCTCCTCTATCTCGCGATTACTCCTATCACTCCTGGAAATGAGGAAAAGAGAAAGCGGACCGTAGCAAATAAAGAGCGAGAAAAAGGATTGTACAGGGAGATCGATAGACAGATGAAAGAAAGCAGAAGGAAGAAACGAGAGGAAACGATATACGATTGAGGAAATGGTAACCGGATAAAGAACTTTTCTTCGACTCACTCGAGAGCTGGAGAATTTGATTTGATGTCTTCTAGAACCTTAATCCGCTGTTCCGTCCATCGGATCTATGTATTCATGAAAATTCCATTTTATTTCGAATATATTTAACGGTTCAACGTCGAAGGCAACAGCGGTGTTTTCTTTGTTTTGTATATATTTCTATATGAAAATTTTATATCGAAAGATGTGCGTCATGAATGCAAAAAAGAAAACGGAAATTAAAAATAGCAAGAGTAATAGCAACAACTTCTGTCAATTGTTCGAAATAGATTAACATTTTTTCGCCTTATTATAAATATTAAATGCCACGTAAATGAAATTTATTTATAAGTAAGTGATTAATAAAATCGGATAAAATTAATATTTTATATCTTATACTGCGAAATATAATTTTATAATATAAACTTAATGCACCTCGATATTAATTTAATTAGCAGTATTATTAGATTAAGTATTAGGTGGTTTATTTAATTAATTACTGGCCTAATTTAAAAAAGTATCGCAATAGTACGTTCATCAATCATTCGTTTCTACTATAAAATATCGATTACATGTTTATTTTAACTAACAACAAACTCAACTTAACAAATAAAAATTTAGTAACAACATTGTAAAAATAAAACCAATTAATTTTCTTTCATAAATTGCGTATACATTTTGTATACATCATAATGTTTGAACATATTATATCTACATGAAATCCTGTTGTTTATTGTCGAGAGATCAGAATTGCAGTAACTTCTGAGTACTTTAATATTCTTTTGCATTTACGATATTTCGCATCTTCTCGCATTGCACGTTTCCCTGCTGCGTCTCATTAATGTTTCAATGAAAGACAATATTTCCTGTTTCGAGCAAATCCCTTCTTAGAAAATCCAAGGAAATAACCCGTAGAATTGTTTTCACTGCATACTCATTAAGGATGTTTCATATTTCACGTTACGTATACACCGTGTACAATGTGCCACGAGCTGTCTGACCAATATCAGTTCTCGCTACTTATGACTTGTCCAAAGATATACGTATCGCGCTCTGAACCCTTTCGTTACGGTGATTTTTTCTGAGAAATGTGATTATGGTCTTATCTATTATAATAAAAAGTCAGATATACTTATTTATGAAAAACAAAGCTAAAGCCTTTTTATATAGTTTTTTATTCTTATCTTATGTACAAAGGATAATACAAATGACAAATTTTACAACACACTGTCATAACTCTTTTTTATAAAAATTTTTTAATCCTTAGGAAAGAACTCTGTTGATAAAAAAGTGGATGCCTATAAGAGCTCTTAGTATCACAAACGCAAAGTTTCTAAGCACCTATAGGCGTTCAAGAAGTTAAAATCAGTTTGAGTTTAAAAATACAATACCTAAAAAATTCGCAACTGTGGAATAACACGAGCTAGTTCCGCGACATTACATTCGCAATACGAAATTTTTAATGACAAACAAATTGACAGTCATATCTTTCATGCGACGTTTGCGAGATGTAGCCTGGTGTAACGTCTCCACATTTCCAAAAATCAAAAAACTCAAGCGATGGCGTCTCTAGAGGAGACAAATGGAATTGCGACATGAATGTAATTGAAGAAAATGATTTTTAATAAATTATAGCGACGAAGCTGCTTCGAACAAACAGATTTAACTCTTTGCACTCGACGATTTTTTTATTACAGAAAAATAATAATTCGAGAACCTTCTGCCAAGAAGTCCACGATATTTTTAAAACGGTAAATAAGAAATCGTATAGAAATTAAGACGTAGAATTATTTTACCTCAACATTCCATGCATCGTTAATAATTCCAACCCTTTGCACTCGACGATTTTTTTTAGCTACAAAAGAGTAGAAACTTACAGATTTTCTGCTATAAAACTGACATTACTTTTCTCAGTTGTAAATAACGAATCGGATAATAATTATCACGTAAAATTATTTAACTTCTATGTTTCGCGTATTGTTGTATTATCTTAAATTTGATATATTAATTAATTTGTGTCTTCAAAATTTTATGGTGACTGACAGTCGCCTCTCGAGTGTAAAGGGTTAAATTTGATATATCATCGATCTCCAGTATCCAATTAAATTACGACTGAAACTTGTCTCTCAAATGCAAAGGGTTAACTCAGTTGATTCATCTAATTTTTATAAACGGATTTCGATTTCTTTCTCGTTAGACTTTCACTCACGCGTAGATTAATTTCTCGTAAACGTACAACCAGATATCTCACGCTTGTTATATATCGAACAAGAATAGTTGTAAAATAGCTAGCTGCTGGTCTAGATTAGAAATGAGACGCCAGTTTCGCGGAAAGAACGTTAGAGAAAAAATGAGGAATCAAAATGGTAGAGGAAGAAGGAAGAAAAAGATTGTCGAGTTTGGTAGATTTACTCGCAGAAGGGTATAGTTGGCGATTTTACAGGATCGCGTAGAAGAGGTTTGCTCGAGCGAGCGCGGCCGGTGACCACGGTGCTTGAATCATTCTGACTTGCTCGCCATGTTCGGATAACCGGCGCAACTGGCGGTAAGGGTGGTTAAACCGACGCAGACCAGCCGATGATGTACGATCCTATGGTAAACCACGCATGCACTAACTGAGCCTGTGTCTACCCTCGTAATGGCACTTCTTTCCCAACTTCCATGCGTTCGTGTTTTTCGCTCGTGTGTCCACCTTCTGAGAAATATCCGCCAGGGAGAAAAGGTTTCCCCTCGGCGAGGAGAAGGGCGGCTTGAAATTTTTCCCGAAATTAAGTTCCACGAAAACGCGCAAATTCGGGGAATGCTGAAAACCGGGCAAGTTGTTTTTAGAACGTATGAAATTTTTGGCAAGTAATTAAATTTTTATTTTTAGCGCAACGTAAACACGATCCTGCTGAATGAGCATTCGTTAAATACGCTTCGTCTTCTTTTACAAATAAATTTAAGACCCATTTCATATTTCGTTTCCGCCTCTATTTTCCGAGTGTTTAATGCAAGTTTTTAGAACGCTAACTTTTAGAATTTTTATACGATAGCATATTTCCTGTCGGAAATAAATTACGTTAAGTGAGAAATAATAAATTATCGCGAATTAAAGATTCAACGTTACAACTATCGAGTTAATTAAAACGACTGATTTCAAATTTGTCGCGTTTTTCGGTTTATTATTTGTGGGAAATTAATATTGGTCTTTTACCGACAATGAGATGGAAGCTTAATAATGTTTAGTAATTCTTATTAACATTTTAATTATCGTTCAAACACGCATTAAATCAACGCAAGATGAATTGAAGAAGAATTTATTTTTAACAAACGAATGCGCACGTGTTCCGTCAAATGGTCATTTATCGTTGGCCTAATTGCGTAATCAACGAGGAAAATCAATGCTTGGCTGCAGTAAGTAAACATAATAATAAGAACAAGCATCAATATCCCTTCGGGTATAATGTCATTTACGCAGCTCGTAAATTGATAATGATACATGGCTACGATATAACCAATAACCGTGCAGATAAGCGATCTTTGATAGATACAGCCGATTGGATAACGCGCAATCAAATGCAATCAATCAAATGACCAAGTCGCCGTGCAAAACCATATATTACCAACGGACAGCGCGTCTTGATGGCCAACAGAAGCTGGGCCAGGGGAACGGAGGGACTTGTCACGTCCCTAATTTAGTAATCTTCGCTAATAAGCCGATGGTGCTCTCGTTTCCTATATATTTTCCGATATTTTCAATCGTTTGCCTGCAAAACAACCGCTGAACGTGTTCGTAAGTAGCGAAGGAGAACGATAAATCAGACAGAAGCGTTACGCGTAAAATGAACATCATACTCGAGTTGAATTCTTCGCCGGGTAATATTCGTGGTTCGTTCGATACGCTTTTATCGAGAATACTCGAAATAAAGGAGACATTTCACTGGACGATAATAATTAAAATTACGCGATGAAAATAACTGCGTACATTTCTGTCCGAATAAACGCGAATATCCATTTTTAATAAATGCAAAATCACCAAATTTGAGATCAGTCGTTTCAATAGTCCGCCAGCTTTAGGATTATAGTCTCGATACTGTATATTTAACAGCTATATTTAATAACTGATGCATTTTAATGAAATTTGAAGTTGACAGGTCCAATACCTTCCGTTGTATATTAACCAATCGTCAATTATCACTGACCGTTATTACCATTAACGAGAGATCTATCACAGCCAATTCAGTGACTAGTCGAGTGATCAATTATACTCGATAAAGCAGATTACACATAAATATCAAGAGGAAAACTATGTAAGAAAGGAGATAAACATCGATGAATTGATTACATCTAGATTGCGAGAGATAGTAGACATAGCGTCAAAAACAACGAAAATGTCGATAATAATATTAACCCCATAACATACAATGACGAGTTAAACTCGTCATTTATTTCGAAACCCTTCTTTGACTTTAGTAAATATTTCTCTCCATTGTATGTCAAGAGATAAGTTTCATGAATCAATCTTATCAATAAAAATCCAATATTTAAAAAATATACATATTCCATTCTCTAGTTCAACTTATCGAGATAAAATAATATTAGTCAAAGGGTTAACAAAATGAAATTTAGTCACGATTTTAAATTCGAGAAAAGTGTCACCTGAGAATGATTACGACTGAAATTACAGTCGATAATTTCCTAAAAAAAATCGTTAAAACTATCTACGGACATGAACGAAATAAACAGACGAACGTCAGCCTGTATAGATAGAAGAGAGAGTTAATATACCAGCGACGAGGTGACCACGTGTTGGAAAAATGCGGAGCTGGTAAAAGCGCGATACGCGATAAAAATGGCTTTCGGTGGGGAAAGAAAATTGGTGAAAAAAGGTGGTGAAAAAAAGGCGAAACTAAAATACCGGCGGACGAAACGAATGCCGGAAGAAATTCCAAAATGCCGGGACGAGAAGGGGAGAAAATCGGTGCCGATAGCTCGATCTTGTAGCGGGATTAATCGAGGCCGGCGTGGTACGAGTCGACCGTCGAAATTTCCAAAATTATCGGGATGACACGCCACGAAATAGCTCGCGTCTAGTGGATGAGAGGCAGAGGGGGATAGAGGTGGAGAGAGGAGAGAGGAGGAGAGAGGATGAGGCGGGAGCGGAGGCAGAGGAGGAGAAACACTTCGTCGCGAGGAACAATAGCTCGTTTGGGGTCGCGTAGCTATGCAACGTATGACGTATAGCCCAATATCCTTGGTACACGCCGACCGTATGCTTCTCCCTCTCTCTCTCCCCGCTCTCTCTTTCTCTCTGACTCCGACCGTGCACCCTCTCTCGCTTCTCCCTTTCATCACACCCTACTCGAATCCCTACCCGTGGCCCTTGCAGCTCCCATCCTTACACCGAGATCTTCGTCCTCCTAGCCACGGAAGCTCATACATGCGTGCAATCCCCTACGAGGGTGAACGTGTAATTACGTACCAGGTGGCTAATTAATCTGGCGAATCTGCACGCTCCCCGTGGAAGAGAAGCTCGAGCGAAAAAGGGAGGCGCGCGAACGGGACGGAGATGGAGAGACGGATATCAAATGCATGGATGAATCGTTTACGTGGCGTCGCATCCCCTCGCGAGCTACTAAATGTACCTACGTACATATTGACTACGGGACTTGCAACGGCTTGCATGTTATTATGCAGTTTTACCACCGCTGTATCGCTCGTTCGGATTCGTCTCCGATGAAGGGGCGAATTTTTGCGTTTGATCATACGTGAAGTGTGGAACCAAAGTGCCTCGAGAGCTGCTAGTCTACTACTCGACGAGTCGAGATGGCAACGTTTTCATGCGATTCACAGCTTCGGATATGTGTTCTCAAAAATCAACCTTTCTTTTTCTTTATATTATGCGACGGTTAACGTGAATGCGAGTTTCGTTTCGAAATATCGGAAGATTCGTTATTTGGAACGGCTTGCATGTTATTATGCAGTTTTACCACCGCTGTATCGCTCCTTCGGATTCGTCTCCGATGAAGGGGCGAATTTTTGCGTTTGATCATGCGTGAAGTGTGGAACCAAAGTGCCTCGAGAGCTACTAGTCTACTCGACGAGTCGAGATGGCAACGTTTTCACGCGATTCACAGCTTCGGATATGTGTTCTCAAAAATCAACCTACCTTTTTCTTTATATTATGCGACGGTTAACGTGAATGCGAGTTTCGTTTCGAAATATCAGAAGATTCGTTATTTGGAACGGCTTGCATGTTATTATGCAGTTTTACCACCGCTGTATCGCTCCGTTCGGATTCGTCTCCGATGAAGGAGCGAATTTTTGCGTTTGATCATGCGTGAAGTGTGGAACCAAAGTGCCTCGAGAGCTACTAGTCTACTCGACGAGTCGAGATGGCAACGTTTTCACGCGATTCACAACTTCGGATATGTGTTCTCAAAAATCAACCTTTCTTTTTCTTTATATTATGCAACGGTTACCGTGAATGCGAGTTTCGTTACGAAATATCGGAAGATTCGTTATTTGGACAAATTAAAAAATTCAATTTCACACGATTGCCAATTACCTGTTTATGAATTATATTTTTTTCCAGCTCGCAACGATAATTTTAGTTTTGTTTTCTCGACATTTTTCACTTAAACCACTTTTATAAAGTTTTAAAACAAAATTTGTAGGTCTATGTTATTATACAGATTGTTAATTAAGCTCATTTAACACTAAACGTACCGGTCTTTTCCACGTTCCTATTCTAACCATGAGGGGTACGTAAGGTAGATAAAGAATTTTTCGCAATAAAATATAAGCTACCAGAAAAACAAAATGCGAAAAATGGAATAATCAGATGATAGAAGAATTTACAAAACGTCAAATGAGCTAAAGAAATAACAATGAATGTACAATTTTAAAGTAAATTTTGAAAGGAGTCATTTGACTCCGCTTGGTATGTTTAATGTTAATATATTCTAACATGAATAATATAAGTAAAATACATATTCCAAATATTGAAATTTCGAAATGGTGATTTTATTTATATAACCGTAATTTGTTATTTTCTGTAGTTATCGACAGACCAATCGTCCAACGAAGCAAATTACGGTGTAACAAAATGTAACAATGGAATCTATTTAAGAATATTTAAGAAAGAGATATGTTTAAGGCGAATATTTCGTTGGATCATGGTTTAACGAGTCAAATCTTGGTACACGCGAGTTATTTATTTGCGTAAAAATATTTACATAAAAATAGCGCAGCGGGAGAAGTGTCATTGACTGGATTTTTGAGGCACTAGAAACGGTGAAAAGCTATTGGCGCAGGGGTTCTTGTATCGGAAGGGTGACGTTCCGATAGGTACAGCTGTGATTTATCGTCCGAGCTTGAAGGATCGCGGTCGAAAAATGAAAGTGAGGTTTTTAGTCTTAAAACTGTCGCACGTTGGGACGTAACATTTATCTACGTTCATTTCAAATACTTTATAATTCCTTTTTTACTTATTTATCATCGGGAGAAAGACATTTTTGCGCTAAAATATTTCATATCCTTCATATTTCATAGATATCCCCTACATTTCGTATTTTTATATTTTTATATACAAAATTTGTATACCCATCTGTTTACATCCTTGAAACATTTTACCATCGATTTCGTCATTCTTTGACAAATACGTCGGCATAACGGTAACTAACCGTTTTGACTCAAAAAAGCAGAAACACGTATCTTCCTCGTATATTACGTATGTTAATCGGAATATCGTTCGAATAATTATCTGAAATAAATATTTATTCAAAATTATTCGTATGACGCGTAATGCTGATTTCCCCAGAGCCGAAGCGCACCAAACGCGAGAAAAGGTCATTTTAGAAGAATAAAAAGTATTTCAATAAAAAGTCTCTTCTCTCATAGATAATTAAAAATATGAAACGTGATTTAACGAGTATGTTTTTAACTTTCGTCAGTTTTGAATATTATTACATGACTTTAAACTAGACGATTTCGAAGTTTCTTCAAATTAACGTTCTCGCTTATAAATATGTCCATTATAAATTATTCATTATGAGAATAGAGTGTACATAGTAAATTTTTATAAGTTTATATTTTAAAAATTTCTTTATTTACTACTATTTGAATATATTTAATTTTCATTACACTATTTCGTTATGAGTGCACTGTTCATTTCTATATGATCTTCAAGCATAAAAAGCTCCTGCCTTTCTTTTTATTCTTTTTATAAGAAATTGGCTCCAACCATATGCTACTACGAAAAATATGTAAACAGACACTCGACCCGACATGTTTTGACCAGGTAAAATTGAATACGATTAATTTGATTTATTCTTATACAACGAACAAACGATTAAATATTATTCAACTACGTAACGATATAATTTATCTCATATACGAATATTCCTGATTAGTACACTTTTTAGTACAACTATTTCAGTACGATATTGTAGCGTAGAAATGGCGAAAATTCGTAATTCTGGCGGTTTCTCGCATCGACCAAAGGCATCGCGATTTTTTTCTCTTTTATATTCCACGGACTAACATATTTTTTTTCTCCTCTTTTTCCCCGCCCGTTTTCATAGGACTTTCGGAGAATATTTTTCAGCGTAAAACAAAAATCTAGCATTGCTCTGCAACATATGGCCACGGGACGAAGGAAAACAATATTGGGTGGGCAAAAAGCGTGAGAACCGATTGGCAAAACGTTCGAATTTGCATGAATCACGATAACCAGACACGGCGATGGCTCGCTTCGCTGTTCGCGTGTACGAGTGTGTATACACATACACATACACATACACATACACATACACACGCGACCAACAGACGGTACCGTTGAGACTGTAATCGCCATCGGTTTTACCAATGCTGCTCCGGGACGGAAGTTCTGGATTATTTTCCTGCAATATCCAGCCGCGTCGCCGTCTAATTGGATATCGAAATTTCACATATGAACTATGCATTTCAGGCATTAACAGCCCGCCAGCGCAGCCGAGTCAATTTCGATTCGTATTATCATCTGTTGCCCCGGCTCAGATCGGCTGTTGGTATATTTTTATTTTTCCACGGCTACAATTTTATGCGTTATTATTCACGGGTTTACATATCTCGATGCACAAATGAGAATCTGATAATTCCTTTTCCAACGGTTAAATCAGAAATGGGAGTAACGAAAACGAAACGTTTTTCGGATTTCCTGTTAAAATTCGTGATATTGGAAACGACAAAGTTGCGAAAATGACAGTAAACGTAGAAATTTTTCAAGCGAAACAATATAATTTTATTTTACGTATGAAAACATTTATGTCGAGTACAAATAGAGCAGGAATATTTAGACAAACAGAAAGAATAATGTCGAAATATTTTTTTCAAGCTATCGTCGTGTACTAATGAACTTTAACGTTACAGTAAAAAAAAATGTAAATACCAATTATAGAAGAAAAAGAGAGAAAAGAAAATTGAAATCGTTTTGAATTGCTATACAAATTTTTTAAACTGAACAGAACAAATGATTATTATACAAATTCTATTGTTTCTTCAACGGTTCGATTTATTTTATTGGTTTCAAGTTGTAGATTTAAATCTGTATGAACAATTATTATTAACCATGATCCTTTTTCATAACCATAATTACAAGGGAAAAACGAATAATGAAAGTAAAATTATTTTTAAATAAAAAATTGTAATCTATTACGTAACAAACGTAACTTTTTCGTTTAATTTTCCTATTTGTTTAGAGTAAAATAAATCTTTAATATTTATGTATTAACACTGTATTAGTTCGATAATTTAATATTTTGGAAAATTCATCGTTTTAGTCAAAGTAAAAATATTCTTTTATAAAATAATAATCTTTCTCAAAGATAAAGATTTATAGGATAATTAGATGTTCGTAATTTAATTAAAGTACTTGAGACAAATATAAATTATTACACCGACTTCTTAAGTAGCGAATTACAGTGGAAAGTTCTGTAATTGATCAGACGCTCTTGCAGTAGATTATATCACTCGTAAGTCAGACACGTATCAAATTACTTTTACGACCAACATTGCAGAACGTTTAAATCTGTAAATCATTTCTTTGTTAAAACGTTTAAAAAATTTGCATAAACAAAAAATTTATGCGAAAAATCCTAAAAAAAAAATGCAAGTTATCAATTATTAATCAAACGAAGCAATCTGTCAGTTATTAGACGAAACATTTACGAATTGTTAGTTTTATTTTTGTAATCGCGATAAATATTTATTTCATCGACTTATAATCAATTCTGAAATAACGCACGATTAAATACGCACATAAACAGTTATGAAACTTTGGAATTTTTTTCTAATAACAGATGGTATTCAAAGATACAGACAAACCGCGTTTTGAAAGTTTTACTCAGGCGACTATGCAATTCAGGCGAGCGATCTAGATTGGTGGTGTATTCTGAACAAACTTTTTCAGAACGCCGGTGTCCAAATCGGTTTTAAAAGTTTCGTTTCGGCGAACTGTCAAAAACAAAATCTATAAATAAAATATCAAAAAAAAGAAGAAAAAATATACGCAAAGCTTATTTAATCCTTCGTCAGTTTAATTACCTTTTACAGAAAGTAACCACACATTTCGATTTTATTGTTACAAAGCAAAACTTACAAAGGGTAAAAAAAAAAAAAGTAAAAATATATACAAACTAGAGATTACTCTCCAAATCTATCGATAAAAGTTAAAATACCGTGAACATAAACTCATTTCCTAAATGTAGAATCTAATTATTCTCGCAAAATTGAAAACGATTTTACAAAAGAAGGAAAGAACGAAAAAAAAAAGAATACGCACATAGAATTTATTGATACAATCAATAAATTTACACGTTTTATTGAGGTATGAATGTTTGATGATAAATATATCACAAAATAATACTTTTATTTGTAATATTTGAGAAACCGCAAAATTCAATATTATAAGGAAAAAAGCGCAATGTTTAAGACACACGACAAAACAGAAAAATTCTTACTTTTTATTCATTAGTACCGGATAATTTACATTCGAGCTTTTGAAGTTTCTTGTCAAAGATTAGATAACGCAATGCGAGTATTTAAATTTATCTAAATCTGAATAAATGCATGAAATACAACTGTTTCATCTTCTGTTCAGATATGTGGTTACATACATTTCGCAATGACACGGAAAAATTAAATTATCGTCATAGTTGTAAACGAAAGGTAGCAGAATATCATAACAGCCTGAATGAAATGTGTTAGGAACAAAACTGACAACAATCCAAAACAAATCGCAAGCTAACTCTTCGTAAAGGAGAAACGAATACAACGTATCAAAATTGCAGGAAATAATAAGTAAATGACAATTTCTAAAATAGAAGACATCGAAGACAAAGATAAAAATAATAAAATTATTTTTGATAGCAATATCCGCGGTGGTTCTAACCATTAACCAATTAGCTGGGTTTGCCACGTATACACGTCAATCTAAAGCTCTATTGCGGTCGACGTGTACAGTCATCGTGTAGAAAAAAAATAATCATTTGCTATAAAAACTCAAAACTTCAGTTAAGATGTTACAAAAATATCATTTGATATACGTGACGCGTTTCCTTTATATTATCAATAAAATCGTTATGTATTTTAGAAAGAAATGTTGAATAATCTTTTTGGTATATTGGATATTCCCCGTACAATTTGTTACTTTTTGTGGAACGTCTTTATTTCCCGAATAGGTATGATTAGGTTTTTAGAGAGAGAGGGAGTTAGAGTGTAGTGAAAAGATATTAAGAGAAGAACACGCGTGCACTCAAAGAAACCAAAAATATATAATTTCGTTGTTGTTTTATCATATTTTGTTTCATTTAAATTTTACAATTAACCTTTCTATAAATGTATGAATGGCACTTGAATAAATAACCGAATAGAAGGACATAGTGTTAAAAATTCTTTCACAATGTCAACACTTTTTACAAACCGAATTGATTATTTTCACCAATTGACCAATTGTTTCGTTTGCTTTACTCCGTATTGAAATACCACACTAAAATCAACCGAACTCCTGAAAATTATTCTTTCATCTTTAATTTCTCTCGTTTACGAATTTTACAATGTGAAGTATGTAACAAAATACACCTACAAAGAGCGAAAAACATGAAAAAGAAAAAAGGTAAAGAAACTTTACAACGTGTCGAAACTATCCGCTATCGAACAGAGAAAGAGCGAGTGAGAGGATATCCCCAGCAGCGTCGTATCCGGAAATGACTCGTGACTGGCTGCTCTAAATCTATAAATACAACTCGCAGGAGAGCTGATCCAGTAATTTCGCGATAACGATACACGAAGCCTGGGCTACGTGTACGAAAAACACAATCCGACCCGTGTTATCAACACGGGGCACGATCGAAGGACGAGCGGCTACAAAGCAGTTTTCCTCTGCGATCAGCAAAATCGCCGTCCATAAAGAAGGAAAGCGACAGAAGGTCGCGGTGCGGCATCGGAAGGGTGAAAGGGGGAGTGAGGGAGAGGGAGAGAGGAGGAAAGATGTGTGGCGAGAGGAGGGAGAGGGATGGAAAGGAGAACGACCGTGGAGTACGTCCACTCGACATGGCCGGTCGACAGCTCGGACCTTCGACTGGTGTAACCTGCCAGTACAGCAGTCAGAACATCCTCTTAGAGACGTAGGTGGATGGAGAGAAAGGCCAGGGCAGAAAGCCGGGGAGGACACACGGTGGAGGTTGGAACGCGAACGTCGAGGCGCGTCGAGGCGCGCCGAGCAGGAAGCAGGTTCTGCCGAGCGACCTGGCGCTCGTTAGCGCCGGTAATTGTCACTTGTTAGGTGGCAGCTTGTCCTCCGGCCGGTAACCCCCAGTTTTGCGTCAAAACCACCCCCACCAGCCACCCCCTACCGGCACTCTACTCGAAACGCCTCGAACGCGGCCGAGAGCTTTTTCAAAAGCGCTCCAACGCCGAAAGCTCAACCGGCTCTTGTCCGCGAGTCCTTCTATTTACCCTCTTCTACCGACCACTCTCCTCTCCCCACGCTCTCCCCACGCCCTCTCGCGCCCGCTATTCTTTCCTCTTTCGGGGCTTTGCTGCTTCTGCCACCTGCTTCCACAGGCAGCTGTGCCTCGCACGCCTCCAACCACCGTCCCACGAGCAATCCAAACCAGATCCGATCGAAACACCGTCGTTAATCGGGAGCAACGAGTTCGTCCACTCTCGAAATTTCCTCCGCGACGCCGGCTTCTAACTCTCTTGTTACTTTCATGCGTAACAATTAGGAATATTGCATTTGCTGCTCGCGCACCCCTGTTTCCACGCTGTTTTCAATTACCGACCGTTCTGCCAGGTGATCGTTAATTAGAGATTGATGTTTCGTGACATATCGCCGTTCGTGAGTGTACGAACGCTTGATCATTTAGTAGAATACGCGACCGTTGGATTGTAGCAAACGAACCCATGGAAATAATTCGCAATAGCGTTTTTCGTACGATCAATGAAACGATTGGATCGTAGAAATTTACTCTAAATCCAAATTTAACGTTAACTTTTCGAAATTTAATTTGCTATGTGCAAGTCTCGTCGTGGTAGTCGAATGCTTCGAATAAGATAATAGTAATTAGGAGTTTTAATAATCTTTTTTATATCTGAACCATCGATTCTGATGGTTCTATATTATTCGTAATAGAGGTTAGAACTAGTAAGGTGACGCAATTTTTATTTTTATTTCTAGCTTTGTTCTCGAGGAAAGTCAGTTTTCAAAAACATGGTACGTTTTTTCAAATTTATTAACCATGAGTATTACGCAGAGAAAATCGGAAAATTGTTTGTTTCTGTAAAAGCAAAGTTAAACGTACAAAATGGTGGAACACAATTTTCTCGAAAATGACAATTTCCCGTGATTGAATTTCATTCGACCATAGTTCTGCGTTTTGTAATAAATTAATCGAGAACAAAAAAGAAAAACGGTGCAGTATAAAGAATTATGGCGGATTCGTCGATACAGTTAGCCTAACGGATCTGCGCTTGAAACTGCGAGACAATGAAATTCGGATCAAAACTTGCATGAAAAATATAGTCGGACGAAAAGTTTCGAGAGACGTGGTCCGTGACGAGCATCCCTCTGGTGGCGAGTGTAAGAAAGTTACCACGCTAGATTTCCAATTTGCTACAGCATATCGAGTTACTTCTTTACCGATCGTACCGTTAACTTCGTAACACCCTACGTTATATTATTACATTAGCAAATGGATCGTGAAATATCTTCCATTTTGCTCTCTGCGAAGAATCTTTAAAAGCAATTTGCAACAATGAAATTACGGAATATCGCGACATCGATCGTTTTAATAACAGGTTTTAATTAAAAACTATTCCATGCGCGGGAAAGAAATTCTTCTACGAGAAAAGATCGTTCGGTCGAACAGTTTCGAATAGATTTAAATCGAATAGATAAATTTTAATCGCTTTCCAAAATAAAATTCGAATCATCGAACGTTGCGGTTTTACCCGTGGATTAATGACTTTGAACACGTGGAATAAAACTAATCGAAAGTGGTTAATTGGAAAATAGAAGAAATATGCAAATCGAACGTATATGTACGTTTGACATGCAAAGCTACGCGGAAAGAATGACCTATATGTGAAAATTGGTCTATATCGAATTATCCGTAACACGTCGAGGATACAATTTATAGCTGATACATCGTCGGATGAGAAAATAAAAATAAACATATTTCCCTGGATCAATCGGAGATGTGTCCTTTCTCCTGTTCGCGCGTTTAATCCTGGAAACCGTGTCTCTCGCTGCAAATATTTGCATCGCGCAAGCAGCGAGCAGATGAGTAAAAAATATTGATAAACGTAATATAAGCGGCGAATGACATCTTTCGATCTCTCGTAGCGGATAAAATCACGTGACAATGCTGAAGATCGTCAACTGTGACAACGTTCGGTTCGTTTCGATGAGAAAATAAAAGCGAAAGGCACGAGTGGCGGTGCGACGGACAATTTTTCCCGACAAAAGGGTGTCGAACGCTTGCATCATCGATCGATTATTACGGGGTTGAAGCTCGCGAGTGGAATACCTAAGTTCCAAGCGTTCGTTCGAAAACATTTCATCCAGCCCGAGCCGGGTCGATGTCTCCTTTCCTCCTTCTCCACGAAATTAACGTTTATTTACATTCCACGGATTTAAGAACGATTGAATTCTCTCGACAAAATTCTCTAGTACCCGTTCTGCAATCTGTTTTATTCACAAAACAGATTAATTACGTAAGTAAAAAGAACGAGATTCTTACACTTCTATGAATATATGAAAAAATAAATGACAAACAAGTGTCTAATTTGTTCACATTCGTACTATTTACGAAAATTAATTATTATGTTTAATGATCGATGTGTTTGTTAATTTTTAATGACTAACACGTTGAACCGACGTCGGTCCCTATGGACTGACAATAAACTTTTCGTTTAGGCGGTATTAGTGCATGTAGATTAACAATTTACTTTTCATTTTGGTGAAGACAGACCGTGAGAGCCGCAGTATCAAAAGAAAAACAACATCATTATCTTCAAATCAAAAATTAGCTATGGAACTTTTTTCTTAGATACATTATAACATTTACAATATTTATTTATTAATGATGTTGTTTTTCTTTATTTGCCGAATTTGGTATGATTGGTACATTTTGGTACAGAGTACCCGAAGAAACTAAAGATGTATAATTTCGTTGTTGTTTTATCATTTATTGTTTCATTTAAATTTTACGGTTATCTTTTCTACAGGCGTGTGAATGGCACTTGAATAAATGGACTAAATATAAGGCCACAGTGTTAAAAAATCTTTCATAACTTTAACAAATGAATATATAATTATAATTATGACGATGGTGATGTAATGACGAATATGGTGATTATAATTAAGAAGCTGATGGTTATATGACGATGAATATGATGACTATGATTATGAAACTGATGGTGATACGATGACGAATGTAATGGTAATGATTATGGTGATGATGATTATCAAAATCATTACGTTGATTACGGGAACATTTCTCTCTATTTGCTTAGAGTACCAAAACAAATGTACTGTTTTATTAAGACACATCGTAATATACGCAAATGAAATTATTTAAATATATTCAGCGATCAATTAGTGTCTTTATATCGTCAATAATAACGAAATATTTAAACATTTTCAGTCGGAATAAATTTTTCGGTTTTTTACTAAGCGTAATCGTTCGTCAAGGACGGCCACGATGGCGCCACCAGAAAATTCACTAGCATTAGCGACCTCGTAGTAATCTACACGTTAATCGAGTACTTAAAAAATAGATTATGGAAGCAGACATTTCGACAAAAAATAAAATTGTACGAGAAACATAAAAAAATAAATTCTGACTTTTCCATTATCATCCTTTTTTAACCACGCATTTATTACGCTTTAAAAAGCATTACGACATTTTAAGTGACCCGAGTTTCTCGTAAAATTCAAAATCATTTTCTGTTCTATCACGATAGTCGGCTGATAAGCAAATTTTCTAGATTTGAGCCTTGAAGCAGGTGTTACCTGTAACGAATGGTAAATCGCGTAATAACGTAACGACTGATCGTGCATTCTCGATAAAAGACCTAATGTTTCTTTAAAAGATATTAATTCTAGAATTATCGAACCGATCAAAATTGCACACTTTTTTTTCGTTTTTGAATTTATCGAAAGTATGCAGCTGCTTTTCCTTAATATTATTTACGTATGCTATACTTATGTATATTACAGGTCCCCTTCTTATCACCCTTAATCATTTAATTATGAAAAATTGTGCATTAAAAACGGCATTTAATTTAGTCGAGCATTATATACGTACAAATTATTATAAGGAAAATAATATATTTCATTTTATCACGCATATATTTTAGGAATTAAAAGTATGTTATCGATAAAGCGTATAATTTTAGTGCAGTTTGCATCTCATCAAGAATGGAACTCTAACACAAATATACGTTATAAATTAGATTCAGCTTTGTAAACCAAGAAATTAACAGTATTTAATAATAATATATTAATATAATGTATCTGGTAATGTATACGTTGGAACAAAATATAGGCAAAAACTATTTATACATCTATAAGGTTTATCTTTACAATCTCGTTTATATTCGAGTAAAATTTATAACCAAATTATACAGTGTCCTAGATTTTACCTATCAAATAATACCAGCATATTCTTGCAAGTATAGTAGAACGTCGCTTATCCCAATTAATTGAGAGACAAATTTGTTTAGGAAAATCGGTTTTTCGGATAATTCATTTAAAAGAAGAAAATGTTGAATTATGTCACAAATTATCTAAAAATTAACAATTTTTCAACTATACGTGTCTTTACATAAAATAATACGCATCTAATAAGAAAAATAGAAAAGGGAAGAATAAATTACGTATAATGTTCTGTCCAATCTAATGCAATACGCAACATTTATATATTTAAAAAAAGACAAAGATGTTGCATAAAACATTAAAAGAGAAAATAGAATATAATAGACCAATTCTTCGTTTGATACAAAATTACGAAATTGACGCTATTTATGTTAGTTCTATTTCAGACTACTAGTCCGTCTTTAAGTATGAATACATAATCGATACCTATGAAAAATTGAATCTATCACGCAACAAATTTCTTTCATTTCAACGAACGCGCTACCAACTCTTCGCGTTAATCTTTAACGCATATCGATTCCAGCTCGGCGAAGTTTTTCTTTCAAACTTCTCCGAGAATAAAAATTCAAGGACGTGATACTCGAAGATCTTTGAGGATGAAGTACCGGACCCACGCGACGTGTTCATTGTTGAAGTATCGAACGGAAAAATAAACCATTGCTGTACCGTTCTTTGTTATCCTTTTCGTAAAGCATTTTCGAGCCTGTGTTTACATAACACTTTTATTTAGGAAAAATCTGAGACACGCTACATTTGTAAAACATCTCGTCTAAGTTTATAGGATCTACTGTAGACCCTGTCTTACTTTTGTCTTATAATATTTCTTATTTTGTTCAGTTGTAACCGAGAAAAACTCGTAAAAATATTTTCCTATTAATTCATTGCACTCGAAGACTTTTTCGCTATGAAGAAGCTTTTCGTATGTTTCTATAAACTCGGTGATACCATTTATGTCTCAAATATGCAAAGAAAATTATACGTTTGCATTCGGAATAAGCAGAATTATTTTATTTTGATATTTCGTGTGTAGTTATTTTTAATATAGTCAATGCTTTCCTGCCGAATTTTCTTTTTAACATCGATGTTTTGGCGCTGAATAGAATTGACTTTTGTTGAATTTTCGCGAAATGTGTAAGGTGATACGCCATAGAAGTTTAAACACGGTGTGCTTCCATCACTGCCAAGGAGTGTCACGGTTCTCACACAGATAAAAATGAAAAAGTGACAGGGGTGAGAAAAAAATGATAAAAGGTACAACAAGTCCTTTGAAAGTTCTTTTTAAAAGCGGCATCGATCGAACCCGTTGTACTTACAGGCCAGTCTCGCATTTATGCACTCGGAATAGATTTGGTATGCACCTGACGTTGAGGAAAAATCGTGCAAGAGCACATGTTCCGCCACCAAGGGGATATCATCGAACAGCTATAAAGACGCAACTAAATTTTATTGTCACCTATATCTCATTTATGACAGTCGGTAAAACCAGCCGCGATTCCTACGCACATTGATATATCTCCTTTTTATAACCGACTGCGAGAAAGGGATCGGAGAAATTCGTATTCGCGCGAGTTTCCGCCGTATGGCGAGGAATATTGGATAACGGATACCGCGGTTTCTCCATATTGCGAAGGGTACTTGGTTCAAAAATTTTTGAAAATTGAAAGCACTGCCACCGGTAGTCAAAGTCTTCTCGGAGTCAAATTTTTATAAGCTCGATTTATTATTTATCGTTCTAGGAAAATTCTACCGTTAGACTTTATTTTAGGTAGCGGACGAAGCATAAATTTTAAGATCATAGAACTTCGAGATAAATATGTACGAGGTTTACGAAAGTTTATGACGATACGTGTCGCTAAAATTATACCTAGAATGTAATATCATTAAAGTTTACAGTGCCAATTGCAATATTTGTATCGCGTTTGTTAAAAAATTTTGCGGTTGAAAAGAAAAGTGCGAAACAATCGACTCGTAACAAAGTGTAAAACTTGTTAAATTAAAGCAAGTAATAGGAAAAACAATTTAAAATGCAAAACATAATGCGATAATAAGGTTTTCGAATGTTTACCAGTTTGATGGGTTCGGAGATAACAAGTAAAACGTGTCAAGAACATTGTGTAAATATGAATAAAACATATTCAATAAACTCGCATAACTGAACAACACTGGTTAAGAAAACGCGGAACATTGTGTAATAACATTGTACTATCACTATTATATAATTAACTACATACAACGCTAAATGAGTCAAATACCATCACGAATCAATATGTAAACAAAACAAATGTTCCTAACTTGTATAATTACATATTTTTTCTTAACGGAATATCAGAACAATATTATATCGTAATATCGATGCTAAGTAATTATCCAAACAGAACAAGTAAATCGAATTTATATAAATGTGTCGCTTTATTAAAACAGACTTGGTAAAAATTTAAATAATAAATAAATCAAACATGTATATGTAATTATACCAACTGGAAGAATCTTCCAACGTATGTATTTACTTGAATAAACGATTCAAAACACAAATATGTGGTTTAACCTGAGTAAATTTGACCCTGTGTGAACACTGCGACACTGTGTGAAACGTAAATTAAAACGGTTCGGGCCACGAGAGTTGTTATCTACAAAAGTTACGCGGCAGACAAATAACGAACTAATGTGCACCGACGTGTCAACGCTATCAATTGTCTAAATAAAAGGTTTCAAACTTTTTCACGGCAACAAAGAGAAAGACGCAGCCGCTTGTGATATCGATACCTTTCAATTAAAAATTGTCCGATACCGTTTCTCTTCTTTGTTCGCATAACTGTTTTCAACTTTTATTCTTTGCATTATAACAAACGAAATATCAATGGTATTTGATATGTTGGAAAATTAACGTTGTAAATTAATTATTATATATCGATAAAAACGTTTATAAAAATTTTATATACCTCAAATTTTTAACCATAGTTGATAAACGGGAATATTTCTGATTTAGTTAATCGTATTTAGTTTTTATAAAATTTCGTCCGAAATAGAGATAAAATTTCGTAACTAAATACGATTAAAACTAAAAACGAATTTCGACGCTCGATTTAAAATATTTTTATTTCATTTTTATTCAGATAAATTTATTATTATTAATTTATCGTGTTCGTTTAAGAAATTGATTAGTAGAATAAAAATTCTACTTTGTCGTAAAAATATCTGACGATAAGGTAGTGAAGAAATATTTAGAGAATTGCGAAAAAATGAATAAGCGAAGCCTTAATCTTGATAAACTGATAAAAAGAATGTCCTGAAATCTTAAAACAGACTGATCTCAAAGACACATAAATCCTAATTTCGTTTATCAGAGTTATATCGAATATTCCAAAAGCCTCGACTAGACGTAGCAAAATAATCTCGATTCCTCTTAAACGTGAAATATATCGTACGTTCCTGAGAAACACGCGAAAAGCGAGCCGCAGTTTTTATCTCATGCAAAGTCGTCTCTTCGTTATTATTTAAAATAAGAAATTAAAACAGTGCATGGTAATCGAAGTGAGAAGTCGATAGGCGTGATTTACGGATGTGCCGATGGGATAGAATAGAATTCATTGTTTCTTCCGTTAACTTAATTAAATCGAATGATACGTCTCTTTCACGGCCGTCAGTCAATGACAGGGATTTGAAAAAAAGGAGCGCACGCTTTCGCAATTTATAGCTTGTTTGTTCATCCTACGCGGCGAAATTTTGCCACCAGGATTATTGCTTTTACCTCACTTTCGTTTATTTTCCGCAGCGGAACAAATGGAAAATGGCCAAATAACAAGTCAACGAAGAACAGTTTGTTTCGAAATGATTGTTGCGAAATTCAAAGGAACGCTTATCGTTGGACCGATAATTTAAAGCGGAAAGGAAACACGTATTTTCGAAACGTGTCCGTAAAACCGTTTCATCGAGGAACTATGTCATTTATCCCCAGAAAATTTGTTTTCATTCAACCGATTGTACGTTAATTGTTACGCGAATCGCTAGTACAGGTAAACAAGAATATATGAAATACCAAAAATAACGAGGTTCAATTTGCGACATGTACCGAGGAGTATGAAAATCTACTGCTTGACAAAGTGAAAATGAAAACGGTACATGGTAAATTTAATTCTATGGACTGCGTAACCGAATTCGCAAGTGAAAAGGGTTCGGATTAAAACCACTTCATTTTACGTAAAATATTTTGCGTAAGAAAATTGGTTAACGTTGTTTACGCGATTAACGTAATTTACAAAAATAAACCATTTTTGGAAACTGTCACGAGATTATCCGTCACGGTACGGTAAACTGTTTTCATTCTCTCCAAAGAGAAACGAAAAAATTAGAAACCCAAAGAATCGAGATAACGAATAATTGTTTATATCCAATAATCGAAATTAAAATTATTCAAGAAAGGGTGGAAAATATAATACACTGCAATATAAAAAAACTGATTTGAAAATATATATTAATATTCAAAATTACACATTTACAAAGAGAAGTTATATGTAACATGTCTCTATTATATAAATAAATATAAATAAAAATAAATATATATAAAGAATAATAACAATTTCTTTTACAAAATATTATATATTGAAATATTATTAAACTGCTCTCATGAAGCGACCTTTTTCGCTTAAATTAAATTAAATTAAATTAAATTAAATTAAATATATTTAATAAATATAGATTGCAAAAATTATTTACAAGACTCGGAATGTAATCATCTATCGGGTCCATAAACAATAATTTTACGTTAATAAACGTAAACGTTACGTTTCCTTTATCTTTTTTGATTTCCTTTTTCTTTTATAGCATTAAAAAATACGTTAATTCATATTACCAAATATACTTGATTTCCAAAAAAAATATTATTACTACCAAAACAAAGACACATTACCGAAAGATAATAAAAAAATTTTACACGAAAGAATTACATACTCTCGAATCGTTAGAAACGCGATGAAACTAACATTTACGAGCCACATCGTGCCTTGCCAATATCTAATAGATCTCGTTCTCCGTAACGTTTTATTATTCCAATTTCCTTCTACTAAACGCTTTCACGAGTCCGATATTAATCGATAATTAATCGACGGTAGCTCAGCACCCCGCAAAAGCCATCGAAATATATCACGGAGATTCTTTCGTTTCTCGTTAGAAATCCGCCTGGCGATATTTCGGCACATCGAAACTCGCAGCTGCGCCATCGGATTTATCGTTATTACGTTAACGACGATTGCAAGAGGATTGCAGATATCGGGGATGAAAAGTGTCGAACGATGCCAGCGATACTTGTTTACCGTACGAGCAGCATTAGCTGTTTTATCGTCAGCGCTCGCGCGTGGCCTGTTGGAATAGATAATTAAATACGAGAGGCTTAACACACTCCGCGTAGGGTGGTGAACGGGCTGACGAGGGGGCACGCGGGGAGGGGTTAGCTTAACGAGGCAAAATTATTAGGCCGATTAACTCGCCCCGATGATCGGAGAGCGGAACTGCAAACAAGCAGCCGCGTAACATTCAAATATCCAGCCGGATACGGAAACGGGACTTTGGAAAGAGAGAAAGAGTATTTCTCCAAACAAAAGCCTCGAAGGGAGCGAAAAAAAAGAGCGGAAAGGAAAATGTTGCGAAACGAAGCAGCGAATGATGCAACGAAGATGAAAAATTAACGCGAAGAAATAACGGATGTCGAGTAATATAAAGGACCGAGATTAGGATAGAAGGTTATTACGAAGTATGAAGAAAGGAAAAAGTGACAAAGGATGTATAAAAGTGATAGAGAAGAATGTTCACGCGATAACTACAGAATCGACGAGGAACCGTCGATAGGCCGATTTATTCTCGTACCATTCGAGAATTTTTGGAGGATTTATCCGACTTTCGGTAGCGCAGATTTGACGATCCCTACATTTACGACACTCCCAGTTCGTTACACGGAGCTATTTCAACAGGTTTCACATCGCGTACGAAACCTTCTAATAATCAGGACTTTACGATATGCCTAGAGTGGATAAACTCAATTTTATAATATCTCTTAGGTATAAATTTCGTTAATACTCTTTTTTATCAAGGTAATGTTCGTAAAAGCTGGATAATACAATTTCGCGTATTTATTAATTTATAAATTTCGCAAAATTTGTAACCTTTTGAACATACCACCGCGTAATTGATATTTAGATAAATATTTTAATTTATAACGATAATACACCCTCCTTTTACGTTTTAAACAATCATTTTACACTTTGCTATTTAAATTCTGAAATATGAAAAAATAACCATATCACCGACAAATTTTTATTTTATATTTAGATGTAAAATTGTATAGTAAAAAAAAAATCATTTTTCAGCATTATTTGTTAAAAATTTTGTTCAGTATTGGTAATATTTGAAATGTGGGATGCATATAGACACTTCACAATTTTCACACTGGTAAATAGTTTCTCTCCTTTTCTTTTCTTGTAGACAAACAACGCAACGCTTTTGAGCTTGTTTTGACGAAGGTGATGATATGACCATTGGAAAATGTTGTTCAGAAAATCTTGGTGGCAATGATACGGACGTTGTAACTCTTTGTCTTTCTTTGTGCAATTAGTTTTCCTATATTATTTGCAATAATTTCTTCAGCAAGTTTTTGTTTGAACACGTGAAATGCTCTATCTTTATGAATGTTTTTGAAAATAATATAACTATCGGTGTTTGTCTCTGTGATCTTATACTGTTAGGAAGTATGTTACTTTATTAATTAAATATTTGGATTCAATGTCGAACACAGCCGCGTATAAATACGCTCCGGTGATAGTGACCAGAAAAATACATAAATAAACAAATATAATATGCTTATGAATCTATACAAATATATACAGATACAATATATTATACAAATATATACGCTTATGAATGCAAATGGGTAAAGAAAAAATGTTATCTCTATACTCGAACATTCTAGCCACTTGATTTTTATCCTGATATAAAATATTAACCGTAATACCTACTGACAGCGGAATTTTCCACGAGATAGAACTATCTTAAAGGATTTTCATTTGGGACGAGAAAAATCCAAAGTATCCTAATAAATTCGCAGGAAACAACGAGCCTCGAATTTGCCAGGAGAAAAAAACCCATAAACGTACACACACAAATAGCGCGTTTATTTAAACGGCATGAAAAAACTCCACCTCCTCGTCTCCACCCCTCTCTTCTAGCTCTTCTTTCTCTATTCGTTCTCTCTCATCCCCGCACTCGGAATAAAGTTCCGCGTTTTCTTCCAGACTACATCCCACAACAGAAACGCGCGTCCAAATAGAATACCCGGCAGACTACCGCCAAGTAAATACGCGAATGAAGTATATTCAATTTGCAAATCCATGAATACCTGTCGCGCTGCAGACTTTTCAAAGTGGCAATGAAGGAATTATTACGGAAAGAAAAACTTTCCGTGCACGTCGTAAATGTTCCCCGGCTGCGACTTGGCCAGTCGCATCGCTTCTATTTTAACTCGCGAAAAAAGGTAATCGAAAAAGCTTCATGCCTGTTACGCTTCGTATGAATGGGAGCACAACGGTGTAAGTAGCCTCTCGTTAAATATCACTTTATCTCCCGCAAAACCTTTATCTTCGACGTTACTTCGACATTGCGATAACGAAATTTTTCTCAAACTAAAAATATCGCGAGATAAAGCGATTACGCGTGCTAACGAACTTCTGGCGAAAACTACGAATCATTTTAATCGTAGTTGCAAAGCAATTTCCAAAAGTTCACTCGTTCCGTTGAAACGCCTAATCCTAGCTTTTCGTATGCCTTTAACCCATTTGTATATTCGTTCTAAAGGGAGCCTTTTAAGGTTCTGATTGAAATTCAGCATAACAAATGAACTCTTTATATTTGATGGAGAAATTATACATATTTCGAAATAAGATCATTCTATATAATGTTATAATATAAATATTTGTCTTTTGACATATCTGTGTGGTTGATAAACTTAACCGTTTGCACTCCGCTGTCCCCTCTCAGGGGACATTAAAGTTTATTAGTGATTAAAAATAGTAATAAAAAAATAGTAATAACTTATTCCAGCACAACATTTTGAGAAATGTATGTTTCGCTGTTTTTTCTAGAAATGGCAGAAGAAATGAAGTCAAGATATAGTAAAATTACTAAGATATATAGAAAGAACATTGTTCGGAGTGCAAAGGGTTAAAACTAGGTAAGCAACAGTTATTGAGTGCGGATTATTCCGTTTAATGATGTAAATGAGTTAAATGCTTTTACCGTCGAACGTGTTTGGGAAATCTACATTATCCGTCGTCTAATACGATATACATGGGGTATAAAAATGATTGGCATTTTGTTTTCTTAGGTAGAAGCGTGAATAGGTGTGTTCAGCGAAGAGCTTTTTAGACGCGGTAAATCCGCTAGAAATTTCCAGCGAAACCCCTTAATGTTTTGTCTAAATTCGACGTAATTATTTTACGAGTGCCGCAATGCGTGGCCGGCTCGATTCTATACCGACTGAAATGTCGATGGTTTACCGGTAGATGTAGGTCACCGCAATAATTTCTGACATGTTTCGCATGTTGTGCCGATAATAACGTATTGTCCGATGCGAAATGGATCGGTTGGTAAACGACAAATCGACGCGCATAAACGTAATAGATTATTAGTGTCTAACGATTGTCAGCAACTCTATCATTCGCCACCAATATTATCGTAAATATACCAAAACCAGATCATCGATACGCTCTCGGAAATGCCGAATCATTGGCAAACGGAACGCTCCCGACTGGCATTTTACGATCCTTCTTCCATTGTGTGGAAAATTCCAAAAGCTACGTAACCACTTGGAATTAATATTCATTAGCTTCGTAAGATTCGAACAATTTGTATCGCGGTATATCATTAAGCGACAATAAGCGAGACAATTAAACGTTTATTAAACGACTAAACGTTCTGAAATATTTATAAGATTTAACCTCTAATTGTATCATCGACAAAATTCGTATCAAATTCGGAGAGATCGTTTTCCTCGAATATTTTCCGTACAATATCGAAACTATCAATTTCATCGATTACGCCGATTACCTTTATATACCATTCTACAATTTTCTCGAAACGTTGATCCCACTCGGCTCTCCATTTACGAACGTTACCCGTTAACGTTCTAACCCTCACCTAATTGTAAAATAACGCTGCGTAACATTTTATAAATAAACAAGAGACAGCGGCGTCTTTATTGTTATGCAAATCGTCTGGCACAAACGAATGTTCCTTTATACACGCGCGAGTTTCACGACAATTCGAACAAACAAATTTCCATGAAATCGTTCGGTGGGATGCGCGTAAGGTTATTACGCGTTGGCGAACGCATCCTCGTCGCCAAGTTCTCATGCGCCCGGCGTGTAATCTCGTTTTCTTTTCGTAAGATGCAGAAAGAGAGAAAGCAGTCGGGACGACGTTCGTTACAATCCCATTGTCCCCGGCTGTGTCGTCGTTTCACGGAAAAATAAATAGAGTCGGGACCGCGGCAGGGACGACCGGCCGTGCTGCACCAAGGACTCGCCTATTTGTCCCGAATGACAACGAAAACACACGCTAAGCAAAAAGTTGCTCGTTATACCGGCTCCGTATCTTCTCATGCGATGTCTTAACGTCGCGCGACCCGCTAACCAGACCGAACTTTGCGACAATAACAATTTTCTCATTACCATCGACTAACCAACCTCGCGTACATTCTTCCTCTTATAAATTAAAAATGAAGTTCCGGTTAAAGTTGAACTTTGCTTCCAATGCAGCGTACATCGTTGCACGAGTGTTTGATATTCGAACAGCGTAAACTCGTTTTTTTTCGCGATATGTTTCAAATAGATCGATTATTCGATGACGCGTGAGATATTTTGATCTAATTCGAACGGATAATTCGATATCTTTTACACTTGCTTCATTTATTTTAAATTGTCATGAGATTTTTAACCGTTGATTAAACAGTGATTCCTGGTACGACAGAGAAAATTTGACATCTTACAATTCCGATATCGCGTAACCGTGTGATTTTAATTCGCGCTACATACGCTAGATTAGAGAAATCTTGAACTTATTTTACGTTAAACGTAATAATTTTCTTTTACAGATTCGTCTTCTTCGCGAGGTTTCAACTTTTAACGACGATTCTTTGTATCGTAAATAACGCGAATTTATTCAAGTTGTACCGGACATTTGAACTATTTACCGTCATATTCGAATCACATTGGCGTGGTTTCAACGTTACAACTACCGATTAGCGGCGTGTACCTAAATATAATGCGCGTGGATAATAATACTAGAAACGATACGATAAAAATAGATACACGTATAAATATCGTGTAAACAAAAAGTGCGAAACCAGTCATTTTGACTAGTATTATCAACATTAAAGCACGTTTCGTCTTTTCAAGCGACTCGAACGTCTCTACCAACGTCATCTATGAACTAAAATCACGAGCACAACGCAACATAGTACAATAGGGTGGTTAACGCTAGAATTACCGAGCTATAACGAGTAGCTATAAACGAATATATATTTTGCTGAAACGTAGATAAATCTGGTGATACGAGTAACACGAATAACTCTAAACGATCATATTTCGATCCGAATGAAAAGAAGAGAAAATTTAATCAAAATCAGTTTACGTGTTCTGAGAAATATGTAAACGCAAAATATCCGAAACTGATAATTTTGGCCCGTTTGGTGTACCAGTGTCAACTTGCATTAAATCGTACGAATATTCAGATATTTTGCAATCGCGTACGTTACGAAGCACGGGAAATAATCAAAGATCGTATACGACAAACACGTATACGCGATATACTCGTTCGGAAATATCCATGAAAATTACGCGTACACGCGAAAACAGCGTTAGGCGAATTATCTGTCGGGCGGAACATTTTTCGCGAACATCGAACAGACAAGAGCGAAATGACATCTACAACCAATGATAGCAGGGAAAATCTGTCACGCGAAATTCAGTTTGTCATATTCCACGGTAGACGATAAAGAATCGCTGGCGAAATTGCACCGCTATCGGACGATAACGAACGCCTACTTTACTGCAACACGTGTAGTTCGATGGAATCAAATCTTCAATCGATCTATGCGACGTATGTAAGTACTTATACTCGAGACGATGTTCTACACCCGCTACCAATACCGACGGGTAATGAGATACAAAACAAAATGAAAGAGAGCAGGTCGCCATCCATCGGATAACGAAAGGAATTACGCGATCAAACTATTCGATGTTTTCGAGCCAATTACTAACTACGTGAGTATAGCAAAATCAATGGAGGAAATTATAAAAACTCGAGGTCCTAATGTCGTTGCTGTTTTGTTTTCGTTTTTTCTCCCCGCTTCGAAGGGAAAAAGAGAGAAAAAGATATTCGTCGGTTGGTGAAAAACGCGGTGTTTGCCGGTAAAAATTTCATTCGGGCTTTTTCACAAACAAGAACGTTAATCCCCGCACGCTACCGGTATCCATTCAGGTTGTATTTCCGTTTTCGAAATTACAAAGCGTAGAAAAAATGTCGCGACGTGGAATTTCAGAAAGTTGTGGAAAAAAGGCGATAGAGAGGTCGAATCGACGAGGATTTAATCGGCCGATATCGGGGAAATTTGATTCCGCCAATCCGGAAGAATTGCACCTTCGACGCAAAGCCGCGTTTTATGGCGCTGTCAACGATGGCAACGGGAAAGCAAAGGCAAGGTAAACAATGGCAAGGCGATTTACGTGGCCACTCGAGGCGCTTGACATACTATGACCGCGGATTCGGTTCACAGGACCGCGGATTCGTATAACAAGGAGCTAAAGGGGGACAGGTTATACCGACGCGACAAGGAAAAGACGAGGAACACGCGAGCAACGAGGAGAACGAGAGAGCAGAGCAGAGAGGAGAAAGAGAAAAAATGAGAATCGACGCACGCCTTTTTCGTGCCGTCTCGATTTTCCTAGTCTCGAGGGAAGAAAAAAAGATTGCTTCTCGTTCGACAGATGGTGCCGACAGAGAACGTGGCCGACCGAGAGAATTTCGGAAGCCGGTTCGAACACGTTTCATCGATGCGTATCGCGAGCTGGATGATCGTTTTCGAGTGTCAAAAGACGTCGGCGGATTGGTTTGGAATCACGTTCGTTTGGATCTTCGGTTGACGAAAACGATATCAAAAGAACGTCGAGGGTCTACGAACGAATCCGTGAGGAACCCTCTCTCGCTCGTTCATTTATAGACCGCAGAATGACAAGAGAGAAACGAACTGTCGCGTCAAACGACGCGCGTTTAGCCGTTCGACTAAAGCTGTCGATGTCACCGTGTATCCGGGCCACTGGAAACAATATTTTCGCTGGTCAAAAGAAGTCGCGGCAGAGCTCGTAGATAATATTTCCGTCAGCAGCGGCGAGCACAAAGCGAATGTTCTTGCCGACGACGAAATATCACACTTCGTGAACGTGGTGGAAAAAACCATGGTCGAACGACACGCCACGTGGTCGGAATAAAATCACGAGGGGAGAGAGCGAAGGAGAGAAAATTGACAAGGATGGAATTTCGCGAGAAAGGAGTGGATGATCGCGTGTGTCCGGGTGGTTGCGCATATAGTCGAACTCTGCGTTACCTTGTAGGGTAATTAAGAGCGAAAGAAAAGAAGAATATTTACATGATCGACGTGTGCTGCGGTCTGTCCGTGTCGCCGACATTGTCGTGCCCCCTGTTAATCCCTGCACCTGTACGTTGTCGCGATGCTAGTCCTTGCGCGGTGTCTCGCACTATCCTTCAGTATTTTGGTCGCGCTAAGCGGCGTGGCTGTCACGCACATTGTCTTGCGCGGTATCACGATCACCTTGGTAGCACGCACTTTGAAGGAGCGTCGTCGCGTGCAGAAACAAGAAGCGTCGGTCACGATCGGTGAAGAGAGCCGAGCAACGAATCGAGCTCGCGCGAGAACGTGAATCGCGAAACAAAGCGAGGAGGAAGACGCGCCGAAGCATACGTGAAAACTTCGAAGAGACGATCTTCGAGAGAATTTATCCGAGGCCTAGCGCGTGGTGGTTCGTATGCACTGGTGCGAGGTATAGCGAGGATCGACTCGTAACGGGGCGGGCGAACGTGCCGATTGCTTGGTGAGACGAAAACTATCGGCGTGGAGAAACCGTGCGGTGGCGTACGATTCGTTTGTTCGCGCGAGATAAGCCCCGCAGCAACGGGTGTAAATAAAAACTCGCGTTTCGTTCGTTCACAGGTCTCCACCTCATAGCGCACCGCGGGCCTACTGAGTGACTGACTGACTGAGTGACTGCCGCGAGCTTCGAGCCACGAGCCACCCTGCGTGGGTGCACACGCGGTCTCACTGCGTGGAGAGGCAACGAGCGCGCTGATTGGCTCGCTCCAGAGGCTGGTCCTCGTGGGGGGCTAGCGCCGCGCCAATCACCGCGCTCGAGTCACCACCGTACCACCGAGCAAACTCTGCTCGAGGATTTTCCAGCACTCTATCGCGAGCCGTTTCGCGGTGCGTTTTGTCCTGCTGCTTCTGTAGTTCCGTTGTCTCTCGAATTTCTTACGAAACGTCTTCTCGTTCCTCGCGTCGCATCCTCCGTGTCTCGATGCTCGTTTTTTCCGTATCCGTGAAACCGTCTCGGTGCCGTTCAAACCTCGTACCAAAAGTTCCGAGTAACCTTTCGACTTTATCGTGATTCTTCGAGTGTGCAAGTGTCGAAAGTTTTAATGGAATTGTTAGTCGCGCGATTCGAAGTGGAACAAGTGCTACGGATCCTTCGGAATGTGTCTCGGGAACGGAAATCTGTGATGACGAAAGGTCGTGTCGTTACGAAAAAGTGATGTGATGCTTAGGGAAGTGTAAATATTTTTTCTCGAACGTTCCGAGTTGAACGGATGGCCGAGTCTCGTTCGAGCGTTTCGCAGGGACGACCTTGCAGACGTTTTCGAAACATTTTCCAGTGACACCCAAGAAACGTCCTTCCCGTGCGATACATCGCGTTTCGCTCCGAACAGCTTTGTCATTCCGTGTATCGTCTTACAGAGTAGGATCACCGGCATCGTGCGCGATATTTTCAAAACAAAGACGTACGAAAGGCCGGAGTCTGTTGGAAAAAACGTATACTCGGTAGAAGTGCAACTCGACTCGGACTCGGCGCTACACTTCTTTCCCGTATGTCGCGTGTCACTCGACGGAAATTAACGAGCCTCGATTACGCATCGTCGCAAAACCGGACGTTTGGAATCCGGTAAACACTACCGTTGGCTACTATCCTACATTTTACGCTGAATTACGATACGAATTATGCCCGCAAGTTCAACCTATACGTTACAACCGATATATTAACCATTTCCATCGTCTAATAAACTACGCTTCCAAATTTATCGATCGTTCTTTCCCCTCTTTCGTTCGATTTATTTTTCGATAAATTAAACCAGCAAAAGGAAAATAACGAAACGTTGCCATTCGAAAGCGCCGAACACCTGCTATTTTCGACCGAACGCAATTTCAGTGGCAGGTAAAATGACCCGTAATGATTTTTATTATCCATTATCGTTACGAGTGTATAAAGTACAGTACCGGGATGTCGTAAAATTAATTATCCTACGCAAAATAGCAAAATTGACGGGCGTGAAAAATTAATTAAAATCGAAAATCGATTATTTAAAAAGTCCTTTATCGTTGACATGGTCGATGAATTACGAGTCGAAGCGATTTTTCCAAAGCGATCGAAGTAACACCGTGACGAACCCAACAGTGACATCGAATATTCGTATAAACGTCGTCGAATCGCATGTTCGACTCGAAGACGCTAACTCTTCCAGTAAACATTTTCTCATAGCCATTAACACTGCTCCTTTGCGGTCGGCGTGTGTAGACAGCAGTCCAAGCATTTTTACTTTTTTCCTCTGCGAATAGTCACCCGAGTATTTTTACTATTCCAGATTCGCCGTGTCGAAATTTTCTCCCAAGTGAATTCTCTTATATTATAAATTCCTCAAATAAAATTTATCATATCGGGAAGAAAATCGCGAAGTCGAAGAACTCGATCGCCGAATTCAAAATTTTGCATGAAAAAATAAAAGTGCACATTTAAGATAATAAGTCGAATACGGTGCAAATTTTCGAATGCAAATTTTATATCAAAATTTCCTGCAACGTTCGTTTACGTTATGACAGATCGAGCGCAGAACTTTTATACAAAAATTCTAAAAAGGAAACAATGGATAAAATGCGGAATTTTTATTAAAAAATTTCGAAGCGGTCATTTCGGCTATATCAAGTCGAATGTCGAATTTCCATTGAAAGATTCGATGAAACAGGCTGACAGTATCGAATTCAAAATTTGTATTCAGAAAATTTCAAACAGCGCTCGTCTAGACTATGGAATGTCAGATCGAATGCGAAACTTTTGTCTAAAAATTTCAGCAAAAACGGTCGTTCAGACACGATAGACAGAACGCGAAGTTTTTACTTAAAAATTTCGAAACGGCTATTTAGAGCTGTGGAACGGAGAATTTGTTAAAAATTTCCAAGAAAAAAGGTCGTTCAGACACGATAGACAAAACGCGACGTTTTTACTTAAAAATTTCGAGACGGCCATTGGGAGTGTAGAACAGAAAATTTTGCCAGAAATTTCCAGAAAAGGGTCGTTCAGATACGATGCATGGAACGCGAAGCATTTACTTAAAAATTTCGAAACGGTCATTGGGAATGTAGAACAGAAAATTTTGCCAAAAATTTTCAAAAAAGAGTCATTCAGAAACGATAGACGGGACGTAGAGCTTTATTTTAAAAACGTCGAAATGTCTATTAGGGTTGTGGATCCGAAAATTTGGCAAAAATTTTCAAAAAAAGGTCGTTCAGAAGCGATAGACGAAACGCCCGCAAAGCTTTTTTTTAAGAATTTCGAGACGACCATTTGTAGTGTATAATAGAAAATTTTGCCAAAAATTTCCAAAAAAAGGGTCGTTCAGACACGATAAACGAAACGCGAATCTTTTACTTAAAAATTTTGTCAAAAATTTCCAGAAAACGGTCGTTCAGAAACCATAGACAGAACGCGGAACTTTTGCTTAGAAATTTCGAAACGGCCATTGGAAGTGTAGAATAAAAAATTTTACCAAAAATTTCCAGAAAAGGGTCGTTCAGACACGATAAACGAAATGCGAATCTTTTACTTAAAAATTTTGTCAAAAATTTCCAGAAAACAGTCGTTTCGAAACAATAAACAGAACGCGGAGCTTTTACTTACAAATTTCGAAACGGCCATTGAGAATGTAGAACAGGCAATTTTGCCAAAAATTTCGAAAAAAGGGTCGTTCAGAAACAATAAACGGAACGCCGCTAGCTTCTACTTAAAAATGTCTAAAAACGGTTATTGGGCGGTGTAACGGAAAATTTTGATTGGAAAGTTGGAAACGGGGATTTGGTATATTTTTAGCGTGAATTATGGAAATTGTCGGTCGGAGGGGAAGCCGTTGCGACGCGTTAGCCTGTGACTGGGTGCGAAGGTCGCGCGACGCGACGCGAGGCGACTGCGACGCAATTTTTTACGAGCAGTAGCGCGGCAGGTAGAGGCTGTCGCATCTGGGAAAGCGATTGGGTACCTGCGAGAGCGTGCCGGTCGAAATTTCCTCGTCGCTCGGTGTGGTCGGCTTCTCGCAGGGGCGACCAGGTGCGCTGGGCCTCAATGCCCTGACCACCACTCCCGTCCTCCACCTAAGTGTTTTTCACCAGCCAGCAGTTTACAACGGCTCCTTTATGTCCTTTTATTAACTCGGAGATTCGACGCTACGTGACCGGCTCGGGTTTCCGAGGATTTGTGTTTCGGCACGCCGAGGGATGGCGAGACTTGATCGGTTTTCGACAGCTACGGAATTAACGAGATCATCGTGGTGTATCGGGGAAATGGTAGCCGGATACGGGCCGCCGGAAAACCAGTCCAGCCTGCAGGGGAACTACACAGGGCCCCACCGCTCGAGATATTCCACTATTTCAAATTCAAATCGTCCCAAACTCGTTTCTTTTTTTTTCCTCCTTCGTTCTCTGGCTTTTCCTCTTCCTTTTCGAGAATTGAACCAAATACTCGATTATCGTACGTAAACGTGTAATCGTTGGTTCGATTTGCACGGGATACAGGCTTCGCGAGAATTTTCTTTCGAGAGGTTGAAAATACTGTAGATCGATTTGCTCGAAAAGTAAAAACGTGTGTCGGATAGAAGTATATACAGAGGATCGCGAAAGTATTCGAATGTTGTAGATATTTTACGTATTTATTACATGTTAGAAAGAGTTACGCACTGATGAATTTCTTCTACTCGTGTTGTTAGTTAAATATAACAGTATATTTACAGTTTCTGTAAAGTAAAACTTCTTACATTAGTTCTTTGAAATCTCGTAAATATTTCACATTCTCAGATCCCGTTTCAGAATCAAAGAAATCGTCAAAACTTTAATCCTTGATTTTATTTTTCATATTAAAAATTTTTAAGTTTTAGTTTTGTGAAACCTTGTAGAAATTTTATGCCTATGAGATTCCGTTTCAGAATAAAAAAATTTGTCGAAATTTTAATCGTTGATTTTACTTTTCATATTAAAAATGTTTAATTTTTAGTTTTCTGAAATCTAGTAAAAATTTTACACAATGAGGTTCTATTTCAGAATCCAAAAATTCGTCAAAACTTTAACCCTTGATTTTACTTTTCATTTTAAAAATGTTTAATTTTTAGTCTTGTAAAACCTTGTAGAAATTTCACATTGTCAGATCCCGTTTCAGAATCAAAGAAATCGTCGAAACTATAATCCTTGATTTTATTTTTCATATTAAAAATGTTAATTTTTAGTTTTGTGTAACCTTGTAGAAATTTCACACTATGAGATCCCGTTTCAGAATCAAAACAACAATTGTCGAAACTTTAATCGTTGATTTTACTTTTCACATTAAAAATGTTTAATTTTTAGTTTCTCTGAAATCTCGTAAAAATTTTACACAATGAGGTTCCGTTTCAGAATGAAAAAATTTGTCGAAACTTTAATCGTTGATTTTACTTTTCATATTAAAAATGTATAATTTTTAGTTCTTTGAAATCTCGTAAAATTTCACATTATTGAAATTCTGTTTCAAAATCAAAAAGTCGACGAAACTTTAATCGTTGATTTTACTTTCCATATTAAAAAATGTTTAATATTTAATTCCTCGAAATCTCGTAAAAATTTCACATTATTGAAATTCCGTTTCAAAATCAAAAAGTCGACGAAACTTTAATCCTTGATTTTACTTTTCATATTAAAAATGTTTAATATTTAGTACTTCGAAATCTCGTAAAAATTTCATACTATTGAGATTCCGTTTCAGAATCAGAACAATCGTCGGAACTTTGATCGTTGATTTTTACCATTGATGTTTTCCCTTCGAAGTCATTTTCGCCGACAAAAGGAAATTACTACGCGTGCAACTTCTTATATTTTACGTATACGCAAACTCTAGTTAAATTCAGAATATTTAGGTTAGCGAAGTCTTTTAAAATATAGCGTTCGAACGGTTGTCGCGAGCTGCTGTATATACATACGTTATACTCTGTAAAAAGTTTCGTTTTATATTAGCTTCGCTGACACGAAGGTGAAAAATATTTTTCCTCTCCAACGAATTTTTGGTTTGCAAAAGTTAGTTTCAATATCAATAGTCCGATAAAGTCGATGAAAATGTAAGTACTCCGATAAAAGTACTTTCCGTATATTTCCCGAGTAATATTTTCTCGAGTAAATAATCGCGCGATCGATTTATAATGTATAAATAATGTAGCATCGAGAATAAGACTGGCTGTTTAGAAAGCAATATAAGTATACAAACTTTTTCTTACTTGGCATAGAATAAATTGTATACGCAAAATGGATTATTTAAAAAAATTGTTTAACGGTATTTCCTTATTTATCTCTGAATTTTTAATACGCGTTGTAATTTTATTTCTCTCGTAAAACGATATCGCGAGGAACAGTACTTGGAATAGCTTCATTATCCACGCAAGTTTGGAGAAATTCGATCTGTTCGAACGATATGTCTCTCTTGAACGATTTAACGATTTGCTTAATATTCAAACGAGTAACTTAGGTGCTCGATCGCCTCGGAATTACCCGATGTTCCGAATTAATAACGGCCAATAATCGTTGAACTTTTCAACGCGATAAGTAACGATATATGGCTTTTATGGGATATGCAATTTTGTACATAATCTTTCGGTAACTGTAAGGTATTTCAATTTCAATTTCCGTCAGATTGAGATGAATACGTATGTACATATATTCTTCTACTTGAAATTGTTTCGATATGCTACTCAAAAATTTGAGGAAATATATACCTTATATTTTTATATATTTATCGGTGTATTAAACTTTGACCAACGTTAATTCGTTAGATTGTAGTTTTGATGGAATTAAATTTTGAATTTCGAAATCTTGAAAATACTTTTTATTTGCAAGTATGTAATAAATATTAATAATAATTTTAATAATATAAAACAATACCTTACTTTATCTGTTAATCCTATTGCTATCTCTGATCTTTAAATAGACACATAAATTTAAACGCGTTAAAAATAACTTGGTATTTCTTCAAACAACTCGACACGAGAAATATATTTTAGTACACGCAATATATGTAGATAACGATAATTAATATGGTGTGATAAAGAAAAAGTATATATGTATAATTCCATTTGTATTTGAATAAAATATATCTGGAGTAATTAAAGAGAAAATTACGAAACCAGTCATTTTGCCTCGTTCACGTGGAAAGATTTTTTCTCGATTTTATAATGATTTGTCGAACGTAATCTTTAGCGATACGAGCTTAACTCGTCACGAATTCTTCTTGTCAAATCTTACGATTTGTAAGTTATACTAAGATCGCATACCATGAATTATACTTCACGCGTTATAACGTGCAGAATATTCGAAGAATTTCTAAAATTTATATCTAATTTTATCGCGGATGGAATAGGTTAAATATAATAGATAACCGAAGTTAAATACTATTTCAATACATAAGTTTTTCATAATTAAGTCGTAATGCAACGAGTTATAGAAATATTCCTAGATTTTTCTACAAGTAACTCGAGGTCCAAAAGCTAATCCAAACGTTTAAATTATTTACGCGATTTAATTTTTTTCATGTTGCTATTAACACTAAACCTACCATAGTCTAAGTCACCGTTTTTTAAACTTTTATTAAAAAACCCAACATTCAACGTTACTATCCCAATCATTCTTACTCGAGATTTTTCTTCTAATATACGTATAGTCATTCTCTGAAGGTCTCCTATTATTCTATTTTTTAAAGCTTCTACTTCTTTTCTATTTATCTGTCATTTTGACCGTCGTAGGTTTAGATGTTAACAATCAAATCCAACCTTGTGCGTTAATTCATTCTAGCCATATCTACTATCAATCAAAGTTGAATATCAAAGAAACAAAGAACACCGAGATATCGTTTATAATTCAAGTTAAATCCACATTCCCATGCGTTAAAATCATACTTGAATTTTCTATGCAACTTTTACGACCGTAACATACGTTCGTTGCATTGCCACGACAAATCGTACCACTGTATATTACAATTATAGGACAAGTAATTAACCCTTTGCACTCGAGAGGCGACTGTCAGTCACCATAAAATTTCGAAGAGCCATATTAATTAATATATCAAATTTAAGATAATACAACGATACGCGAGATATCGAAATCATATAATTTTATGTGTTAGAATATTATACGATTCTTTATTTATCACTCAAAAAATAACGTCATTTTTATACCAGAAAATGTGTAAATTTCTACTCTTCTGTAGCCAAAAGATCGTCGAGTGCAAAGGGTTAATATGAATTCGACTCGGCTCATTTTTTTCAAATTGCTCGAATACTTCTACCCGCATGCTTTCTCCCCGGGATACGCCGTTCCCCTTCGTTTCCCTGTTTCCCCTGTTTCGTGGAATGGAAAGCGTGCGCGAATGCTCGCTGGAGATTAGAAACATTGAAGGAACGCGTATCCGGATTTGAAACGTCGGTTTCCTTTTTTCTCCCACGCGATTACCGACTGCGCGTGTCGTTGCATCGGGGGAAAAAGATCAGTTTCTAGTAATGTACGATCGAATTATGTTATTTATGTACTTACGTATATATCGAACACCTGGTTAATCGATTTACCAATTCTTGGTTGAGATCCTGCTAGGGTTGGGTGGTCCGAAATTTTGAGTGACATTTCAAATACCTATAGACTCATTGGTATTCTATCTGGGTATACACTTGTACATGAAAGTATTCGAACGTTCGCATTTGCCTGGTTTTAACACGGATGAAATGTGCACGTTAAATCGAAGTGTTTGGAACGATACGACGTGTATACATTTATAGCAAAAGGTTTTAGGATTATACGAGTATAGTTAGAAAATAATTGAGTGATAAATGTAATATTTGTATATTTTATTAGAAATAGGAAAAAGTACATATTTGAATGCGAGGTATTATATTGGCAACATATTACATATTAATAAGAAAATCAAGAAGTTTGATCATATCGTTGATTTGTCTTTTATCGTTGCAACAATTCTAAAACGATCTTCTATTGACTACACTAACGTACACGTATATGTAACAAAATGTAGCGTAAATATCATATACATATATCGTTGAATTGTTCTGTAATTTTAAATATAATTATGAGATTCTCTTCTTGCTTTGTCATACCTTAAACACTTTGTTAAACGTAAATATGTAATTTTCTAAACATTAAAATGATACAAAATTCGAATAGTTTCGTGTATACTCGTGTATTACTTTCCAAGGATTATTTAATTTTATTATTTATTTTCAATATTCCATGATTTTGTAATATCAGTTCACATTTATAAAATTTATCAGTGACAAAACTCCTGGTTTATGATGA